>NW_025963846.1:16697845-16925345 GCF_023055435.1 Haliotis rufescens | reverse complement strand
GTTGCTAGTAGCATCATCAACCTCGAACAAGCCGACGCCCGTCGTCCCCGTGTTGTCGTACCGACACTTGTCGTTCCCAGATCAAGGCCAACCTAGTATGAACATCAGTGACAACACCGAGTCTGTCATTTCAAGAAAACCAGAAAGCAACTACGCCATACATTTTATATCGGGCTTCACCAAGAACAATTTCACATATTTCCTTACAACCCAGAGAGAAACGTCAAGCATGAACGTCACAACCCGACTCATTAGGTTTTGCACAAGTTACGAGTCTTTGTTCCCTCTCATGGACTTTCCCCTGGATTGTCGGACCAAGGACCTGACCTTATACAACATCGGACTAGACATGGCGGATACCGGAAGTTCAATCACTGTGAGTTTCGGAAAAAACACAGACCAATCCGACTTTCAGCAAGATCCCTCTCTTGGATCAGCGTTGTGCCAGTACACATTTGAGGATATCAGAAACGAAAGTTCTAATGTGCTGTGTAAGTTGAGTACAACTTCAAATGTGTCGTGGGCAGATGTCACCGGCGGGTGTTATGTTCAGGTAAGAGGGCGCCTACCTATTTCTGCATGGCGAACGACTTGTAAACGACGCTGTACACAAATACTGCTGTCAAACGAATAAATTCCATAAGGATGGACTATAACAACCAATTCTTATTGGTATACATTATGCCCACAGAACTGGGGGCTCTGGATTAGACAGGTTAATCGCAAAATGCTTGAGCTGATATAGCCGAAATTTTAAATGTAAAATTGTCGGGTCCGGGCCAAAATAATCAGAAAACTATTTCAGTAAAATTGTAGTTTTTAGTTTATCAACTTTAAAACACCGAGGCCGACATACACATACAGACATTTCGGAAAAAATTATCTTCTTGTAAATCAATGTTAAAACGCTCTGTCCAAAATAGGCAGACAACTATTTCAGTACAAATTTAAAACTCCCGGGCCGATACAGACCGACAACTGTTTCAGAAAACTTGATCTTTTATTGTAAATCAAATTTGAAACGCCGAGGCCGAGAAAGACAACAATTGCAGGGACATTGATATTTGTGTGGTGACGACAACACTGACATGTGGAGAGTCCTGATTGTAACACTGAACCCAGTGCAATGTTTCTGACATGTGGGAAGTCGTTACTATGACACGTGGGGATGTGGGGAATCGTGATGATAACACTGTCATGTGGGAGTCGTGAGGATAACACTGTCATGTAGGGAGTCGTGATGATAAACACAGTCATGTGGGAATCGTGATGATGACACTGTCATGTTGGAATGGTGATAATAACACTGTCATGTGGGTATTCGTAATGATAACACTGTCATGTGCGAGTCGTGATGATAACACTGTCATGTGGGAGTCGTGATGTTAACACTAATATGTGGGAGTCGTGATGTTAACACTAATATGTGGGAGTCCTGATGTTAACCCTGCTATGTGTCAGTCGTGATGATAACACTGTCATGTGAAGAGTCGTGAGGATAACACTGTCATGTGGGGAGTTGTGATGATAACAGCCATGTGGGAGTCGTGGGTATAACTCTGTGATGAGGGAGAAGTGATGATAACACTGTCATGAGGGAGTCGTAATGATAACACTGTCATGTGGGGAGTCGTGGCGATAACACTTTTATGTGGGAGTCGTGATGTTAAAATTTTCATGTGGGGAGTCGTAATGAAAAGACTGTCATGTTGGAATCGCGATAATAACACTCTCATGTGGGGAGTCGTAATGATAACTCTGTCATGTGGGAAGTCGTGATGATAACACAGTCATGTGGGAGTCATGATGATAACACTGTCATGTGGGAGTCATGATGCTAACACTGCCATGTGAAGATTCGTGATGATAACACAATCATGTGGGGATCGTGATGATGACACTCTCATATGGGGAGTCGTAATGTAACACTGTCATGTGGGGAGTCGTGGGGATAACACTTTCATGTGAGAGTCGTGATGTTAACACTGTCATGTGCGAGTCGTATGGTAACACTGTCATGTGGGAAGTCGTGATGATAACACTGTCATGTGGGAGTCGTGATGATAAACACAGTCATGTTGGAATCGTGATGATGACACTGGCATGTTGGGAGTCGTAATGATAACACTGTCATGAGGGGAGTCGTGGGGATAACACTTTCATGTGAGAGTCGTGATGTTAATATTGTCATGTGCGTAGTCGTAATGATAACACTGTCATTCGCGAGACGTGATGATAACACTGTCATGTGGGAGTCGTGATGATAAACACAGTCATGTGGGAATCGTGATGATAACACTGTCATGTTCGAGTCGTTATGATAACACTGTCATGTGAGAGTCGTGATGTTAACCCTGCTAGTTGGCAGTCGTGATGATAACACTGTCATGTTGGGAGTCTAAATGATAACACTGTCATGTGGGAAGTCGTGATGATAACACTGTCATGTGGGAGTCGTGATGATAAACACAGTCATGTGGGAATCGTGATGATAACACTGTCATGTTGGGAATCGTGATGATGAAATGTCATATGGGGAGTCGTAATGATAACACTGTCATGTGGAAATCGTGATGATGACACTGTCATGTAGGGAGTCGTAATGATAAAACTGTCATGTGGGGAGTCGTAGGGATAACACTTTCATGAGGGAATCGTGATGATGACACTGTCATGTGGGGAGTCGTAAAGATAACACTGTCATGTTGGGAGTCGTGGGGATAACAGTTTCATGTGAGAGTCGTGATGTTAACACTGTCATGTGGGAGTCGTGATGTTAACACTAATATGTGAGAGTCGTAATGATAACACTGTCATGTTGGAGTCGTAATGATAAACACTGTCATGTGAAGAGTCGCGATGATAACACAGTCATGTGGGGAATCGTGATGATGAAATGTCCTATGGGGAGTCGTAATGATAACACTGTCATGTGGGAATCGTGATGATGACACTGTCATATAGGGAGTCGTAATGATAAAACTGTCATGTGGGGAGTCGTAGGGATAACACTTTCATGAGGGATTCGTGATGATGACACTGTCATGTTGGGAGTCGTGGGGATAACAGTTTCATGTGAGAGTCGTGATGTTAACACTGTCATGTAGGGAGTCTTAATGTTAAGACTGTCATGTGGGGAGTCGTAATAATAACACTGTCATGTGTGGAGTCGTGATGATAACACAGTCATGTGGGAGTCGTGATGATATCACTGTCATGGTGGAGTCGTGATATTGGCACTGCCATGGGGAAGTAGAGATGTTCACACTGTCATAAGGGAGTCGTGATGATAACACTGTCATATGGGAGTCGTGATGTTAACACTAATATGTGGGAGTCGTGATGTTAACACTAATATGTGGGAGTCGTGATGTTAACACTAATATGTGGCAATCGTGATGATAACACTGCCATGTGGAGATTCGTGATGATAACACAATCATGTGGGAATCGTGATGATGACACTGTCATATAGGGAGTCGTAATGATAACACTGTCATGTGGGGAGCCGTGGGGATAACACTTTTATGTGGGAATCGTGATGATGACACTGTCATGTGGGGAGTCGTAATGATAACACTGTCATGTGGGAGTCGTGGGGATAACACTGTCATGTGGGTAGTCGTAATGATAAGGCTGTCATGTGCGAGTCGTGATGATAACACTGTCATGTGGGAATCATGATAATAACACAGTCATCTGGGAGTCGTGATGTTAACACTAATGTGTGGAAGTCGTGATGTTATATGTAGGATTCCTGATGTTAACCCTGTCATGTGGGAGTCGTGATGATAACACTGTCATGTGTGAGTCGTGATGATTACACTGTCATGAGGGAGTAGTGATGATAACACTGTCATGTGCAGAGTCGTGAGGATAACACTCTCATGTGGGAGTCATGATGAGAACACAGTCATGTTGGAATCGTGATGATGGTACTGTCATATGGGTAGTCGTAATGATAACACTGTCATGTGCGACTCGTGATGATAACACTGTCATTTGGGAAGTCGTGATGTTAACACTGTCATGTGGGTAGTCGTAATGATAACATTGTCATGTTGGGAGTCGTGATGTTAACACTGTCATCTGAGAGTTGTGATGTTAACACTAATATGTGAGAGTCGTAATGATAACACTGTCATGTGAAGAGTCGTGGTGATAACACAGTCATTTGGGAAGTCGTGATGATAACACAGTCATGTGGGAGTCGTGATGATAAACACAGTCATGTGGGAATCGTGATGATGACACTGTCATGTTGGAATCGTGATAATAACACTGTCATGTGGGTCGTCGTAATGATAACACTGTCATGTGGAAGTCGTGATGTTAACATTAATATGTGGCAGTCGTGATGATAACACTGCCATGTGAAGATAATTGATGATAACACAATCATGTGAGAATCGTGATGATGACACTGTCATGTAGGGAGTCGTAATGATGACACTGTCATATGGGGAGTCGTAATGATAACACTGTCATGTGGGGAGTCGTGGGGATAACACTTTCATGTGAGAGTCGTGATGATGACACTGTCATGTAGGGAGTCGTAATGATAACACTGTCATGTTGGAGTCGTGATGATAACACTGTCATGTGGGGAGTCGTGGGGATAACACTTTAATGTGAGAGTCGTGATGATGACACTGTCATGTAGGGAGTCGTAATGATAACACTGTCATGTGGGGACCCGTGGGGATAACACTTTCATGTGAGAGTCGTGATCTTAACACTGTCATGTGCAAGTCGTATTGTAACACTGTCATGTGGGAAGTCGTGATGATAACACTGTCATGTGGGAGTCCTGATGTTAATACTGTCATCTGGGAGTCGTGATGTTAACACTAATATGTGGGAGTCGGAATGTTAACACTAATATGTGGAAGTCGGGATGATAACACAGTCATGTGGGGAATCGTGATGATGACACTGTCATGTGGGGAGTTGTGGGGATAACACTGTCATGTAGGGAGTCGTAATGTTAAGACTGTCATGTGGGGAGTCGTGATGTTAAGACTGTCATGTTGGAGTCGTGATGTTAACACTGTCATGTGGGAATCGTGATGATGACACTGTCATGTTGGAATCGTGATAATAACACTGTAAGGGGGGTAGTCGTAATGATAAGACTGTCATGTGCGAGTCCTGATGATAACACAGCCATGTTGGAGTCGTGATGATGACACTGTCATATTGAGAGTCGTAATGATAACACTGTCATGTGGGGAGTCGTGGGGATAACACTTTCATGTGAGAGTCGTGATGTTAACACTGTCATGTGGGAAGTCGTGATGATAACACTGTCATGTGGGAGTCGTGATGTTAACACTTTCACCTGGGAGTCGTGATGTTAACACTAATGTGTGGAAGTCGTGATAATAACACTAATATGTAGGAGTCGTGATGTTAACCCTGTCATTTGGGAGTCGTGATGATAGCACTGTCATGTGTGAGTCGTGATGATAACACTGTCATGAGGGAGTAGTGATGATAACACTGTCATGTGAAGAGTCGTGAGGATAACACTCTCATGTGGGAGTCATGATGAGAACACAGTCATGTTGGAATCGTGATGATGGCACTGTCATATGGGTAGTCGTAATGATAACACTGTCATGTGGGGAGTCGTGGGGATATCACTTTCATGTGGGAGTCGTGATGTTAACACTGTCATGTGGGGAGTCGTGATGATAACACTGTCATGTGGTAATCGTGATGATAACACAGTCATGTGGGAGTCGTGATGTTAACACTGTCATTGGGGAGTCGTGATGATGACACTGTCATGTTGGAATCGTGATAATAACACTGTCATGAGGGTCCTCGTAATGATAACACTGTCATGTGGGAGTCGTGACGTTAACATTTATATGTGGGAGTCGTGATGTTAACACTAATATGTGGCAGTCGTGATGATAACACTGCCATGTGAAGATAAGTGATGATAACACAATCATGTGGGAATCGTGATGATGACACTGTCATCTAGGGAGTCGTAATGAAAACACTGTCATGTGGGGAGTCGTGGGGATAACACTTTCATGTGGGAATCGTGATGATGACACTGTCATGTGGGGAGTCGTAATGATAACACTGTCATGTGGGGAGTCGTGGGGATAACACTGTCATGTGGGGAGTCGTGGGGATAACACTGTCATGTGGGGAGTCGTGGGGATAACACTGTCATGTGGGGAGTCGTGGGGATAACACTGTCTTGTTGGGAGTTGTAATGATAACATTGTCATGTGGGAATCGTGATGTTAACACTGTCAAGTTGGGAGTCGTGAGGATAACACTGTCATGTGGGAGTCGTGATGTTAACACTGTCATCAGGGAGTCTTGATGTTAACACTAATATGTGGGAGTCGTGATGTGAACCCTGTCATGTGGGAGTCGTGATGATAACACTGTCATGTTGGGAGTCGTGAGGATAACACTGTCATGTGGGAGTCGTGATGTTAACACTGTCATCAGGGAGTCGTGATGTTAACACTAATATGTGGGAGTCGTGATGTTAACCCTGTCATGTTGGAGTAGTGATGATAACACTGTCATGTGAAGAGTCGTGAGGATAACACTCTCATGTTTGAGTCATGATGAGAACACAGTCATGTGGGAATTGTGATGATGGCACTGTCATATGGGGAGTCGTAATGATAACACTGTCATGTGGGTAGTCGTGATGATAACACTTTCATGTGAGAGTCGTGATGTTAACACTGTCATGTGGGTAGTCGTAATGACAACACCGTCATGTGCGAGTCGTGATGATAACACTGTCATGTGGGAATCGTGATGATGACACTGTCATGTCAGAAGTCGTAATGATAACACTGTCATGTGGGAGTCGTGATGTTAACACTTTCATCTGGGAGTCGTGATGTTAACACTAATGTGTGGAAGTCGTGAAGATAACGCTAATATGTAGGAGTCGTGATGTTAACACTGTCATGTGGGAGTCGTGATGTTAACCCTGTCATGTGGGAGTAGTGATGATAACACTGTCATGTGTGAGTCGTGATGATAACACTGTCATGAGGGAGTAGTGATGATAACACCGTCATGTGAAGAGTCGTGAGGATGACACTCTCATGTGGGAGTCATGATGAGAACACAGTCATGTTGGAATCGTGATGATGGCACTGTCATATGGGTAGTCGTAATGATAACACTGTCATGCGGGGAGTCGTGGGGATAACACTGTCATGTGGGAATCGTGATGATGACACTGTCATGTCAGAAGTCGTAATGATAACACTGTCATGTGGGGAGTCGTGGGGATAACACTTTCATGTGAGAGTCGTGATGTTAACACTGTCATGTGGGAAGTCGTGATGATAACACTGTCATGTGGGAGTCGTGATGTTAACACTTTCACCTGGGAGTCGTGATGTTAAAACTAATGTGTGGAAGTCGTGATAATAACACTAATATGTAGGAGTCGTGATGTTAACCCTGTCATTTGGGAGTCGTGATGATAGCACTGTCATGTGTGAGTCGTGATGATAACACTGTCATGAGGGAGTAGTGATGATAACACTGTCATGTGAAGAGTCGTGAGGATAACACTCTCATGTGGGAGTCATGATGAGAACACAGTCATGTTGGAATCGTGATGATGGCACTGTCATATGGGTAGTCGTAATGATAACACTGTCATGTGGGGAGTCGTGGGGATATCACTTTCATGTGGGAGTCGTGATGTTAACACTGTCATGTGGGGAGTCGTGATGATAACACTGTCATGTGGTAATCGTGATGATAACACAGTCATGTGGGAGTCGTGATGTTAACACTGTCATTGGGGAGTCGTGATGATGACACTGTCATGTTGGAATCGTGATAATAACACTGTCATGAGGGTCCTCGTAATGATAACACTGTCATGTGGGAGTCGTGACGTTAACATTTATATGTGGGAGTCGTGATGTTAACACTAATATGTGGCAGTCGTGATGATAACACTGCCATGTGAAGATAAGTGATGATAACACAATCATGTGGGAATCGTGATGATGACACTGTCATCTAGGGAGTCGTAATGAAAACACTGTCATGTGGGGAGTCGTGGGGATAACACTTTCATGTGGGAATCGTGATGATGACACTGTCATGTGGGGAGTCGTAATGATAACACTGTCATGTGGGGAGTCGTGGGGATAACACTGTCATGTGGGGAGTCGTGGGGATAACACTGTCATGTGGGGAGTCGTGGGGATAACACTGTCATGTGGGGAGTCGTGGGGATAACACTGTCATGTGGGGAGTCGTGGGGATAACACTGTCTTGTTGGGAGTTGTAATGATAACATTGTCATGTGGGAATCGTGATGTTAACACTGTCAAGTTGGGAGTCGTGAGGATAACACTGTCATGTGGGAGTCGTAATGATAACACTGTCATGTGGGAGTCGTGATGATAACACTGTCATGTGGGGAGTCATGATGATAACACAGTCATGTGGGGAATCGTGATGATGACACTGTCATATGGGGAGTCGTAATGATAACACTGTCATGTGGGGAGTCGTGGGGATAACAGTTTCATGTGGGGAGTCGTGATGATAACACTGTCATGTGGGGAGTCGTGGGGATAACACTGTCTTGTTGGGAGTCGTAATGATAACATTGTCATGTGGGGAGTCGTGATGTTAACACTCTCATGTTGGTAGTCGTAATGAAAACACTGTCATGTTGGAATCGTGATAATAACACTGCCATGGGGAAGTAGAGATGTTAACACTGGCATAAGGGAGTCGTGATGATAACACTGTCATATGAGAGTCGTAATGTTAACACAGTCATGTGGGGAGTCGTTAGGATAACACTGTCATGTGGGAAGTCGTGATGATAACACTATCATGTGGGGAGTCGTAATGATAACACTGTTATGTGGGGAGTCGTGATGATAACAGTCATGTGGGAGTTGTGGGGATAACACTGTGACGAGGGAGTAGTGATGATACCACTGTCATGAGGGAGTCGTGATGATAACACTGTCATGTGGGGAGTCGTGGGGATAACACTGTCATGTGGGGAATCGTGATGTTAACACTGTCCTGTGGGAGTCGTGGTGTTAACCCTGTTATTGGTGAGTCGTAATATTAACATTGTCATGTGAGAGTCGTGATGATAACACTGTCACATGATGAATCGTGATGTTAACACTGTCATGCTGGAGTCGTGATATTGACACTGCCATTGGGGAGTCGTTATGTTAACAATGTCCAGTGGGAGTCCTGATGAAAACACCGCCATGTTGGAGTCGTAATGATAACACTGTCAAGTGGGAGTCATGATGTTATCACAGTCCTGTGGGAGTCGTATTGTTAACACTGTCATGTGGGAGTCGTGATGATAACTCTGTCATGTGGGAGTCGTGATTTTAACACTGTCATTGGGGAGTCGTGATGATGAACACAGTCATGTGGGAATCGTGATGATGACACTGTCATATGGGGAGTCGTAATGATAAAACTGTCATGTGAAGAGTCGTGGTGTTAACCCTGTAATTGGGGAGTCGTAATGTTAACATTGTCATGTGAGAGTCTAGATGATAACATTGTCGTATGGGGAATCGTGATGTTAACACTGTCATGCTGGAGTCGTGATATTGACACTGCCATTGGGGAGTCGTTATGTTAACAATGTCCAGTGGGAGTCCTGATGATAACACCGCCATGTTGGAAGGGAGTCGTAATGTTAACACTGTCCAGTGGGAGTCCTGATGATAACACAGCCATGTTGGAGTCGTAATTTTAACACTGTCATGTGGGAGTCGTAATGTTAACACTGTCATGTGGGAGGCGTGATGTTAACACTGTCATTGGGGAGTCGTGATGATGAACACTGTCACATGGGAGTCGTGATGTTAACACTGTCCTGTGAGGGTTGTGATGTTAACACTGTCATGTGAGGGTTGTGATGTTAACACTGTCAAGTGGGAGGCGTGATGTTAACACTGTCATGTGTGAGGCGTGATGTTAACACTGTCAAGTGAGGGTCGTAATGTTAACAATGTCAAGTGGGAGGCGTGATGTTAACAATGTCAAGTGAGAGTCGTGATGTTCACACTGTCCTGTGGGGGTCGTGATGTTAACACTTTCATATGGGATGTATATATATATATATATACATATAGGAAGGGAATCTTGTCTATAACACTGACATATGTGGAGTCGCGATGATACCAGTGAACCACGGCCAGTGTTACTGACATGTAGGGAATCTTGTCTATAACACTGACATATGCGGAGTCGCGATGATACCAGTGAACCACGGCCAGTGTTACTGACATGTCGGGAATATTGTCTATAACACTGAACACGTCCCATTTTAATTCTGGAAACCCAAAAGTCCAGAAACTCTACGCTCTTTGCCCAGTATCGGTTAAAGGTATTTACAAAATTAAACATGCCGTTTTCATGGGAACATACCAAGGAAGAAAAAATGAAAAAAAAATTGTTTAAAAACTCAATATTTAGACTATGTCGCCCATGGGCCTGCCCATGGGCGAAGTGTGGCCCATGGGCCTGCCCATGGGCGAAGTCTGGCCCATGGGTAGGCCCATGGGCAGGCCCATGGGCGAGAATATGTTCCTTTACTTAAAACTCATGTTTTTGTTTCGCAAATACATTTAATGTATTTATTGAAGTATCATGACACAAAATTTAACTCATTTTAACTTAATTCAACGATTTTATAGCGATATTGAAATATTTCGCCAATGGGCGAGAAAAAGGTTTGGCCCATGGGCGAGAATATGTTCCTTTACTTAAAACTCATGATTTTGTTTCGCAAATACATTAAATGTATTTATTGAAGTATCATGACACAAAATTTAACTCATTTTAACTTAATTCAACGATTTTATAGCGATATTGAAATATTTCGCCCATGGGCGAGAAAAAGGTTTGGCCCATGGGCGAGAACATGTTCCTTTACTTAAAAGTCATGATTTTGTTTCGCAAATACATTAAATGTATTTATTGAAGTATCATGACACAAAATTTAACTCATTTTAACTTAATTCAACTATTTTATAGCGATATTGAAATATTTCGCCCATGGGCGAGAAAAGGTTTGGCCCATGGGTAGGCCCATGGGCAGGCCCATGGGCGAGAATATGTTCCTTTACTTAAAACTCATGATTTTGTTTCGCAAATACATTTAATGTATTTATTGAAGTATTACGACACAAAATTTAACTCATTTTAACTTAATTCAACGATTTTATAGCGATATTGAAATATTTCGCCCATGGGCGAGAAAAAGGTTTGGCCCATGGGCGAGAATATGTTCCTTTACTTAAAACTCATGATTTTGTTTCGCAAATACATTAAATGTATTTATTGAAGTATCATGACACAAAATTTAACTCATTTTAACTTAATTCAACTATTTTATAGCGATATTGAAATATTTCGCCCATGGGCGAGAAAAAGGTTTGGCCCATGGGTAGGCCCATGGGTAGGCCCATGGGCAGGCCCATGGGCGAGAATATGTTCCTTTACTTAAAACTCATGTTTTTGTTTCGCAAATACATTTAATGTATTCATTCAAGTACCATGACACAAAATTTAACTCATTTTAACTTAATTCAACGATTTTATAGCGATATTGAAATATTTCGCCCATGGGCGAGAAAAGGTTTGGCCCATGGGTAGGCCCATGGGTAGGCCCATGGGCAGGCCCATGGGCGAGAATATGTTCCTTTACTTAAAACTCATGTTTTTGTTTCGCAAATACATTTAATGTATTCATTCAAGTACCATGACACAAAATTTAACTCATTTTAACTTAATTCAACGATTTTATAGCGATATTGAAATATTTCGCCCATGGGCGAGAAAAGGTTTGGCCCATGGGCAGGCCCATGGGCGAGAACATGTTCCTTTACTCAAAACTCGTGTTTTTGTAGCGATCTTTAATGAACCCGGCCTTACCTCTCAAAACGTTTTGACAGTTTATCATACGAATTCATGTGCGTGTACTCCAATTCATTGGAGTTATTTTCCACAACATTTAATTTTAGTTAGTTTCTATTTCATTTCCCGTTTTTTTTGTCCCGTTGATACATCACACTGGGCAATTACGTGACACTAGGTATGCAATATACAGGTACGCGTGCGCGTATTTTAATGAAAAAAAACTATTCGTCTTTTATTGCATAACCTTTGGCTAAATATCTTACATTCTAACGAAATCTCGAAATAATTATTTAATTACAAGCAGTGTCGAACTGACCAGTAGGAATTATGTTTCAATGCGATTGAGGAAAACGTGAGTGAATATTGTGACACTAAAGCAACTTTTAACTGCATTGTCACTTTTGGTATGAAAATGGTAATAGTTAAGAAAAACGTAACAGCCTTCTTATGATAATTCTCATATTCTCATTAGTACGTTGTGTCTAATTACAGTGTCGGCCTTATTTACAGGTGATTCTACAATACTTGTTGTCGGTCAATTACAATCTGCCACACCACGCGTGAATAAACATTTATGCAGGTGTTGCTGTGGGCAAATACCTAGCCTGTACATGTATATTTTTGTGGATACATGTATTACACATTTTCGTTGATATGTGGATATATTAAGCACCAAGACATAAAAAGTTTATGAAAGATGAATTTGTGCCTTGATATATATATTCAACGCGAACGAAGCTTGTATTTTCTCCGCGATCCTGATGTGTATCATCGTTTAATTGGTCATTCATTAAAAGTATGTTGTGAGGCGATATCAAAGGAGCCGCTCAATATACACAGTGTCGTCCGTTTCGCGTGAACTACCACCCTACCCTGTCAGTAAGAGTTATGTAATCGGTACACAAATATATTTGGTGCGATGTCAGTGTGGAAGGAGTTTGAATTACGTCCGCCAGTGGCCACAGAAAGTATAGTACCAATCAACAAGGCCAATGCCGTACTAATAACCTAGTGACTCTCGTAACAACGGCTGTCAATATGTCTGCTACATCTACCATACCATCATCCCTGTCACAACTGGCGTATTAACGGTTTATTCAACAAATTATTGTAGAAATGTCGTTACCAGACTAACGTACGTCGTATTCAGTCCTCAACTGGATGTCACATTCCTTATATCAGTTAACAGCCCTGTTTGTGAAAATATTTACTAGACATAAGATTTAAAGACTAATAAAATCAATTGTAAGACCGCATAGACCATAAAACCGAATAAAATATGTCTTGGTATCATCTCTTGTGTATTAGATGATGGCAATGACCGGAAATGTTATAACGTTAGATTAAGAAGGAGAAACATTAAAGTGTTTTACAATACTTGGAAACATGAGCAATAAGATGTAGCAACATAAACATGCATGGAATAGGGACAAAGGATGAAAACAAATTGAAAAGGATTTTAATACAAAATTAATCGAACTAAATAACTTGCCTGAACAGAAGGGGTACCCAAACTTGTTTGACAGTTATTCGTGTGTTGTAGACTGTCGAATCGGACTCATGTGTGTACGTAGGGTACGCATATCTATTGCAAGTTTTAGTACTCATACACTTTCTCTTTTTGTGTTTTGTTTGTTTGTTAGTTGTATAACGCCACACTTAGCAATATTTCAGCTGTATGACGGCGGTCTGTAAATAATCGAGTCTGGACCAGACAATCCAGTGATTGACATCATGTGCATCGATCCACGCAATTGGGATACGATGACATGCATCAACCAAGTCAGCGAGCCTGACCACCCGATCCCGGTAGTCGCTTCTTACGACAAGCGCTGTCGCCCTTTTACGCCAAGAATGGTTTGTTGAAGATCTTCACGGGTCTATTGAATGCAGGGATTTGTATAAAGTCATCAGACAGCATACAATGCCAACTAAAAAAATATACTCAGTGACTCCGCAAAGTAATATAGTACGGTACTTAGAGTACATGTGAGATTATACTCGGATTAGGGAGATGTTTAATCCATATAACGTGTTATTATTCTACCTAACAATGTATTTAATGAAATGAGTGCAAAACAAACTCAACGGCTAAAAGGTTTCATTGAAAAAACTACCCCTAGTCTTGACTAATAAAACAACTGCAACCCGACACAGATTAAACGCAACTTACAAACACAATCATAATCTGGTTAGTCTGTATCACTCAACGAGGCCGCTTACTCTGCCCACAGTATGACAGTATTGGGCAGTTCAGTAATTAGGAGCCAAAACCAGACAGGTACGCTGGTCACACTTGACTGGTCTAACTGATGATTAGGTCGTCTGACAATTGGGAGTGAACCATAGCAAGAAGTATCTGCGAAACTATTTGCTCCTTTTATGGGACCGATTAGTTTTATGACCATGGGCCTCGGCACAAGCGTGGTGTTGGAAGACAAGTTATACATGTACATCCGATATGGTGACTGTTTTTCGCTATTCATATTGTAAATACATTCATAATACCACAACATTTTAGTACTCCTTGAAACTTTACAATCACTTCAATATGTACAATAGATTGAACGAGAACACTTGATATATTGCAGATTATTAAATCATTGTCTCTATTATCAGCCGCTACGTTTGTATCGTTTGCATTGTACAAAGAAATATTTTATCTGTCCTTTTGCAGATTTAGCCTCAGAATGTGCTCATTCGAATTAGGAACGAAAATAATTGCTTGTCGTGAGTATATATGATACAGTTAAAAGTTACTTGTACACTGTAGACGTATTCACTTTAAAGTCGCATACGACCTTCGCGAGCGAGTTGAATGATCCAGGTTAATTGGAACGAAGTCTAGAAAGGGTTATAAAGTTTTGTATTTGGTAATGTGTAGGTTTGTTAAATATAATTTTTTAAATTCCTTTTATTTCAATATGTAAAAACATAACTATGCGCTTAAAAACAGAGCTGACTTGATGGGAGATAGCCACCTCAGTTTGTCTGTTGGACACGGTTTAACCTTACTGTGTCCTCACCCTGGTTGTTGTTACCGTTGTTATAAGGGATTAAGAGCTACGGCTCATTGCATTTTTGGTTACAGTCTGTATCACTAAAGTGGACATGTGCAGGTGAACTCTGTTCAATTAGTATATGAAATGCCCCAAAATGTGAACTCCAGACAATAATAACCTGAGGGTAAATCCACGTGCGTCTGCCTTTCCCCTCGTTCACCTTCGAAATCCTTGATTATTATATCATGCCAGAGTTCTGAAATTCAGTGACAATGTTGCTGAACAGTAGAATCTGATGGACGTTTTGTGCAGAACCTGTTTGACACTATGGGTTCCAGGACCACTAACAATCTGAGCTGAAAAAGTTTGGTCCTAACCGCACCCAACATCTACAAGTTTGTAAGCTTGTAGACATCATTAAGAAGTAATTAACAGTCCCATGCTGAGACCTTTCCCAAAATTCAGACCGGTGGCAGGCTGCCAACAAAGAGAAGAAAATATCGCAACCCCGACACGAGTGTGCTCAGTCAAACAATGAACTTACGACCGGCAGAAAACAACTCCAGTTGAGTATGCCGATGCTGTATCTCAGCCGTGTTGGCCTGAAAATTTAAACATGCTAATTAAATCCAAAATCGTATAATTATTTTTAATAGAAACCGTATCTTAATTTGTTCTTGCACTGCATCATATCGTGTATTTCATCTGTATATGTGTAATGTGTATATGTATCAATGACTACACTTATACCGCATATTCTGCAACAGACTATAATTAATCACCTTATTATTGTCTCTCCATTTACCATGGCTGACTGCACTAATACCCTTTTAACAGTGGACACCGATATCAGTATACATGTAGGCTTTTTGTTCAAAAAGGAATATGCAGGAAATTATATGTAACAATTAACTGTGTACTAATTACATGTTTGAATGTTATCAGTTTTACGTTCTGAGATACAGTGATGTAAGCATCTTCTAAAATCTTCTAAAAATAGAATAAAATACAAAACTCTCTGCCGTAATTTTTTTGTAGAAATCATTCGATCAAGTAAAAATGACTGCGTGACAAGACGAATCAACTATTTATACCCGATAAAAGAAACTACCGTATTTTAGGAACAGTGCTACAACAAGACATTTGAAATTTATAACAAGCAGATACATTAGAGACAGTGACTAGACTACAGGTACGTAATCCGTATCAATCAAAGGTGTAAAAAAAACTGAAAATCATATCTGTAGGAGACCTACCAAATTACCAAGTTTTATCATTACTATATTTATTACAATGCAAATACTTTAGTGATACATTTTGTAGAGGAGGGGGCATACACACAAGTATATTGCTTCCGTGTGTGAATGCAGGTTGTACTTGGTATCTCAGTTCTCAGTTTCATACCGGTTGCATAAATGAATTTGTATATGGAACCATGCGTACAGCATGACAATTACTTGCTATTCGTCAGTTTACAACACACATAACACGGTCAAACAATTTTAGGCACCGCTTTTGCGAGTTATTTAGTACAATAATGTTTTATTAAAATCTATTTCAATTTGTTTTCACCATTTTCCCTATTGGTAATTAGTACGGATTGACCTTGTTTATTGTTTCTATACTTTGAGGATTTCTGTGGCAAGTGGCGGACGTAATTCAAACTCCTTCCGCACTGACACCGCATCAAATATATTTGTGTACCGATTACATAACTCTAATGGACAGGGTGGGTTGGTAGTTCACCGGACGACACTGTGTATATTGGGCGGCTCCTTTGATATCTCCTCCAAACATACGTTTATTGAATGACCCCATTAAACGATGATACACATCTCGATGAATATATCAAGGCACTAATTCATCTTTCATAAACATTTTTTTTGTCTTTGTGCTTAATATATCCACATATCAACGAACATTTGTAAAACATGTATCCTAAAAAAAATAAACATTTTCAGGCTAGGTATTTGCCCACAGCAACACCTGCAGAACTGTTTATTCACGTGTGGTGTGGTAGATCGTAATTGACCGAGAGCAGGTATTGTAGAATCACCTGTAAATAAGGCCGACACTGTAATTAGATACAACGTACTAATGAGAACTATCATAAGAAGGCTGTTGTTTTTTCTGAACTGTTACCATTTTCATACCAAAAGTGACAATGCAGTTAAAAGTTGCTTTAGTGTCACAATATTCACTCACGTTTTCCTCAATCGCATTGAAACATAATTGTACTGGTCAGTTCGACACTGCTTGTAATTAAATAATTATTTCGAGATTTGGTTAGAATGTAAGATATTCAGCCAAAGGTTATGCAATAAAAGACGAATAGTTTTTTTCATTAAAATACGCGCACGCGTACCTGTATATTGCATACCTAGTGTCACGTAATTGCCCAGTGTGATGTATCAACGGGACATAAAAAACGGGAAATGAAATAGAAACTAACTAAAATTTAATGTTGTGGAAAATAACTCCAATGAATTGGAGTACACGCACATGAATTCGTATGATAAACTGTCAAAACGTTTTGAGAGGTAAGGCCGGGTTCATTAAAGATCGCTACAAAAACATGAGTTTTGAGTAAAGGAACATGTTCTCGCCCATGGGCCTGCCCATGGGCCAAACCTTTTCTCGCCCATGGGCGAAATATTTCAATATCGCTATAAAATCGTTGAATTAAGTTAAAATGAGTTAAATTTTGTGTCATGGTACTTGAATGAATACATTAAATGTATTTGCGAAACAAAAACATGAGTTTTAAGTAAAGGAACATATTCTCGCCCATGGGCCTGCCCATGGGCCTACCCATGGGCCAAACCTTTTTCTCGCCCATGGGCGAAATATTTCAATATCGCTATAAAATAGTTGAATTAAGTTAAAATGAGTTAAATTTTGTGTCATGATACTTCAATAAATACATTTAATGTATTTGCGAAACAAAATCATGAGTTTTAAGTAAAGGAACATATTCTCGCCCATGGGCCAAACCTTTTTCTCGCCCATGGGCGAAATATTTCAATATCGCTATAAAATAGTTGAATTAAGTTAAAATGAGTTAAATTTTGTGTCATGATACTTCAATAAATACATTTAATGTATTTGCGAAACAAAATCATGAGTTTTAAGTAAAGGAACATATTCTCGCCCATGGGCCAAACCTTTTTCTCGCCCATGGGCGAAATATTTCAATATCGCTATAAAATAGTTGAATTAAGTTAAAATGAGTTAAATTTTGTGTCATGATACTTGAATGAATACATTAAATGTATTTGCGAAACAAAAACATGAGTTTTAAGTAAAGGAACATATTCTCGCCCATGGGCCTGCCCATGGGCCTACCCATGGGCCAGACTTCGCCCATGGGCAGGCCCATGGGCGACATAGTCTAAATATTGAGTTTTTAAACATTTTTTTTTTCATTTTTTCTTCCTTGGTATGTTCCCATGAAAACGGCATGTTTAATTTTGTAAATACCTTTAACCGAGACTGGGCAAAGAGCGTAGAGTTTCTGGACTTTTGGGTTTCCAGAATTAAAATGGGACGTGTTACTGACATATGTTGAGTCGCGATGATACCAGTGAACCACGGCCAGTGTAACTGACATGTGGGGAATCTTGTCTATAACACTGACATATGGGGAGTCGCGATGATACCAGTGAACCACGGCCAGTGTTACTGACATGTGGGGAATCTTGTCTATAACACTGACATATGGGGAGTCGCGATGGTACCAGTGAACCACGGCCAGTGTTACTGACATGTCGGGAATCTTGTCTATAACACTGACATATGGGGAGTCGCGATGATACCAGTGAACCACGGCCAGTGATACTGACATGTGGGGAATCTTGCCTATAACACTGACATATGCGGAGTTGCGATGATACCAGTGAACCACGGCCAGTGTTACTGACATGTCGGGAATCTTGTCTATAACACTGACATATGCGGAGTTGCGATGATACCAGTGAACCACGGCCAGTGTTACTGACATGTGGGGAATCTTGACTATAGCATTGACATATGCGGAGTCGCGATGGTACCAGTGAACCAGGGCCAGTGTTACTGACATGTAGGGAATATTGTCTATAACACTGACATGTGGGGAGTCGCGATGGTACCAGTGAACCACGGCCAGTGTTACTGACATGTGGGGAATCTTGACTATAGCATTGACATATTGGGAGTCGCGATGGTACCAGTGAACCACGGCCAGTGTTACTGACATGTGGGGAATCTTGTCTATAACACTGACATATGCGGAGTTGCGATGATACCAGTGAACCACGGCCAGTGTTACTGACATGTGGGGAATCTTGTCTATAACACTGACATATGGGGAGTTGCGATGATACCAGTGAACCACGGCCAGTGTTACTGACATGTGGGGAATCTTGACTATAGCATTGACATATGCGGAGTCGCGATGGTACCAGTGAACCAGGGCCAGTGTTACTGACATGTAGGGAATATTGTCTATAGCACTGACATATGGGGAGTTGCGATGATACCAGTAAACCACGGCCAGTGTTACTGACATTTGGGGAATCTTGACTATAACACTGACATATGCGGAGTCGTGATGATACCAGTGAACCACGGCCAGTGTTACTGACATGTGGGGAATCTTGTCTATAACACTGACATATGGGGAGTCGCGATGATACCAGTGAACCACGGCCAGTGTTACTGACATTTGGGGAATCTTGACTATAACACTGAAATATGGGGAGTCGCGATGATACCAGTGAACCACGGCCAGTGTTACTGACATGTGGGGAATCTTGTCTATAACACTGACATATGGGGAGTCGCGATGGTACCAGTGAACCACGGCCAGTGTAACTGACATGTGGGGAATCTTGACTATAGCATTGACATATGTGGAGTCGCGATGATACCAGTGAACCACGGCCAGTGTTACTGACATGTGGGGAATCTTGTCTATAACACTGACATATGGGGAGTCGCGATGGTACCAGTGAACCGCGGCCAGTGTTACTGACATGTGGGGAATCTTGTCTATAACACTGACATATGGGGAGTTGCGATGATACCAGTAAACCACGGCCAGTGTTACTGACATTTGGGGAATCTTGACTATAGCATTGACATATGCGGAGTCGCGATGGTACCAGTGAACCACGGCCATTGTTACTGACATGTGGGGAATCTTGACTATAGCATTGACATATGCGGAGTCGCGATGATACCAGTGAACCACGGCCAGTGTTACTGACATGTGGGGAATCTTGACTATAGCACTGACATATGGGGAGTTGCGATGATACCAGTGAACCACGGCCAGTGTTACTGACATGTGGGGAATCTTGACTATAGCATTGACATATGCGGAGTCGCGATGGTACCAGTGAACCACGGCCAGTGTTACTGACATGTCGGGAATCTTGACTATAGCATTGACATATGCGGAATCGCGATGCTACCAGTGAACCACGGCCAGTGTTACTGACATGTGGGGAATCTTGACTATAGCATTGACATATGCGGAGTCGCGATGATACCAGTGAACCACGGCCAGTGTTACTGACATGTAGGGAATATTGTCTATAGCATTGACATATGCGGAGTTGCGATGATACCAGTGAACCACGGCCAGTGTTACTGACATGTAGGGAATATTGTCTATAGCACTGACATATGGGGAGTCGCGATGATACCAGTGAACCACGGCCAGTGTTACTGACATGTAGGGAATATTATCTATAGCATTGACATATGCGGAGTTGCGATGATACCAGTGAACCACGGCCAGTGTTACTGACATGTAGGGAATATTGTCTATAGCACTGACATATGGGGAGTCGCGATGGTACCAGTGAACCACGGCCAGTGTTACTGACATGTGGGGAATCTTGTCTATAACACTGACATATGGGGAGTTGCGATGATACCAGTGAACCACGGCCAGTGTTACTGACATGTGGGGAATCTTGTCTATAACACTGACATATGGGGAGTCGCGATGATACCAGTGAACCACGGCCAGTGTAACTGACATGTGGGGAATCTTGTCTATAACACTGACATATGCGGAGTTGCGATGATACCAGTGAACCACGGCCAGTGTTACTGACATGTGGGGAATCTTGTCTATAACACTGACATATGGGGAGTTGCGATGATACCAGTGAACCACGGCCAGTGTTACTGACATGTGGGGAATCTTGTCTATAACACTGACATATGGGGAGTCGCGATGGTACCAGTGAACCACGGCCAGTGTAACTGACATGTGGGGAATCTTGACTATAGCATTGACATATGCGGAGTCGCGATGATACCAGTGAACCACGGCCAGTGTTACTGACATGTGGGGAATCTTGTCTATAACACTGACATATGCGGAGTCGCGATGGTACCAGTGAACTGCGGCCAGTGTTACTGACATGTGGGGAATCTTGTCTATAACACTGACATATGGGGAGTTGCGATGATACCAGTAAACCACGGCCAGTGTAACTGACATGTGGGGAATCTTGACTATAGCATTGACATATGCGGAGTCGCGATGATACCAGTGAACCACGGCCAGTGTAACTGACATGTGGGGAATCTTGTCTATAACACTGACATATGCGGAGTTGCGATGATACCAGTGAACCACGGCCAGTGTTACTGACATGTGGGGAATCTTGTCTATAACACTGACATATGGGGAGTTGCGATGATACCAGTGAACCACGGCCAGTGTTACTGACATGTGGGGAATCTTGTCTATAACACTGACATATGGGGAGTTGCGATGATACCAGTGAACCACGGCCAGTGTTACTGACATGTGGGGAATCTTGACTATAGCATTGACATATGCGGAGTCGCGATGGTACCAGTGAACCACGGCCAGTGTTACTGACATGTGGGGAATATTGTCTATAACACTGACATATGGGGAGTTGCGATGATACTAGTGAACCACGGCCAGTGTTACTGACATGTAGGGAATATTGTCTATAACACTGACATATGGGGAGTTGCGATGATACCAGTGAACCACGGCCAGTGTTACTGACATGTGGGGAATCTTGACTATAGCATTGACATATGGGGAGTCGCGATGGTACCAGTGAACCAGGGCCAGTGTTAATGACATGTGGGGAATCTTGTCTATAACACTGACATATGCAGAGTCGCGATGATACCAGTGAACCACGGCCAGTGTTACTGACATTTGGGGAATCTTGACTATAACACTGAAATATGGGGAGTCGCGATGATACCAGTGAACCACGGCCAGTGTTACTGACATGTGGGGAATCTTGTCTATAACACTGACATATGGGGAGTCGCGATGGTACCAGTGAACCACGGCCAGTGTAACTGACATGTGGGGAATCTTGACTATAGCATTGACATATGCGGAGTCGCGATGATACCAGTGAACCACGGCCAGTGTTACTGACATGTGGGGAATCTTGTCTATAACACTGACATATGCGGAGTCGCGATGGTACCAGTGAACCGCGGCCAGTGTTACTGACATGTGGGGAATCTTGTCTATAACACTGACATATGGGGAGTTGCGATGATACCAGTAAACCACGGCCAGTGTTACTGACATTTGGGGAATCTTGACTATAGCATTGACATATGCGGAGTCGCGATGGTACCAGTGAACCACGGCCAGTGTTACTGACATGTCGGGAATCTTGACTATAGCATTGACATATGCGGAGTCGCGATGATACCAGTGAACCACGGCCAGTGTTACTGACATGTAGGGAATCTTGACTATAGCACTGACATATGGGGAGTTGCGATGATACCAGTGAACCACGGCCAGTGTTACTGACATGTGGGGAATCTTGACTATAGCATTGACATATGCGGAGTCGCGATGCTACCAGTGAACCACGGCCAGTGTTACTGACATGTCGGGAATCTTGACTATAGCATTGACATATGCGGAATCGCGATGCTACCAGTGAACCACGGCCAGTGTTACTGACATGTAGGGAATATTGTCTATAGCACTGACATATGGGGAGTCGCGATGATACCAGTGAACCAGGGCCAGTGTTACTGACATGTAGGGAATATTGTCTATAGCATTGACATATGCGGAGTTGCGATGATACCAGTGAACCACGGCCAGTGTTACTGACATGTAGGGAATATTGTCTATAGCACTGACATATGGGGAGTCGCGATGGTACCAGTGAACCAGGGCCAGTGTTACTGACATGTGGGGAATCTTGTCTATAACACTGACATATGGGGAGTTGCGATGATACCAGTGAACCACGGCCAGTGTTACTGACATGTGGGGAATCTTGTCTATAACACTGACATATGGGGAGTCGCGATGATACCAGTGAACCACGGCCAGTGTAACTGACATGTGGGGAATCTTGTCTATAACACTGACATATGGGGAGTTGCGATGATACCAGTGAACCACGGCCAGTGTTACTGACATGTGGGGAATCTTGTCTATAACACTGACATATGGGGAGTTGCGATGGTACCAGTGAACCACGGCCAGTGTTACTGACATGTGGGGAATCTTGTCTATAACACTGACATATGGGGAGTTGCGATGATACCAGTGAACCACGGCCAGTGTTACTGACATGTGGGGAATCTTGACTATAGCATTGACATATGCGGAGTCGCGATGGTACCAGTTAACCACGGCCAGTGTTACTGACATGTGGGGAATATTGTCTATAACACTGACATATGGGGAGTTGCGATGATACTAGTGAACCACGGCCAGTGTTACTGACATGTAGGGAATATTGTCTATAACACTGACATATGGGGAGTTGCGATGATACCAGTGAACCACGGCCAGTGTTACTGACATGTGGGGAATCTTGACTATAGCATTGACATATGGGGAGTCGCGATGGTACCAGTGAACCAGGGCCAGTGTTACTGACATGTAGGGAATATTCTCTATAGCACTGACATATGGGGAGTCGCGATGGTACCAGTGAACCATGGCCAGTGTTACTGACATGTGGGGAATCTTGTCTATAGCACTGACATATGCGGAGTTGCGATGATACCAGTGAACCACGGCCAGTGTTACTGACATGTAGGGAATATTGTCTATAGCACTGACATATAGGGAGTCGCGATGATACCAGTGAACCAGGGCCAGTGTTACTGACATGTGGGGAATCTTAACTATAGCATTGACATATGCGGAGTCGCGATGGTACCAGTGAACCACGGCCAGTGTTACTGACATGTGGGGAATATTGTCTATAGCACTGACATATGGGGAGTCGCGATGGTACCAGTGAACCACGGCCAGTGTTACTGACATGTAGGGAATCTTGTCTATAACACTGACATATGGGGAGTTGCGATGGTACCAGTGAACCACGGCCAGTGTTACTGACATGTGGGGAATCTTGTCTATAACACTGACATATGCGGAGTTGCGATGATACCAGTGAACCACGGCCAGTGTTACTGACATGTCGGGAATGTTGTCTATAGCACTGACATATGGGGAGTCGCGATGGTACCAGTGAACCACGGCCATTGTTACTGACATGTGGGGAATCTTGTCTATAACACTGACATATGCAGAGTCGCGATGGTACCAGTGAACCACGGCCATTGTTACTGACATGTCGGGAATCTTGTCTATAACACTGATATGTGGGGAGTCGCGATGGTACCAGTGAACCACGGCCAGTGTTACTGACATGTGGGGAATCTTGTCTATAGCATTGACATATGGGGAGTTGCGATGATACCAGTGAACCACGGCCAGTGTTACTGACATGTGGGGAATCTTGACTATAGCATTGACATATGGGGAGTCGCGATGGTACCAGTGAACCAGGGCCAGTGTTACTGACATGTAGGGAATATTGTCTATAGCACTGACATATGGGGAGTTGCGATGATACCAGTGAACCACGGCCAGTGTTACTGACATTTGGGGAATCTTGACTATAGCATTGACATATGGGGAGTCGCGATGGTACCAGTGAACCAGGGCCAGTGTTACTGACATGTAGGGAATATCGTCTATAGCACTGACATATGGGGAGTCGCGATGATACCAGTGAACCATGGCCAGTGTTACTGACATGTGGGGAATCTTGTCTATAACACTGACATATGGGGAGTCGCGATGATACCAGTGAACCACGGCCAGTGTTACTGACATGTGGGGAATCTTGACTATAGCATTGACATATGCGGAGTCGCGATGGTACCAGTGAACCAGGGCCAGTGTTACTGACATGTAGGGAATATTGTCTATAGCACTGACATATGGGGAGTCGCGATGGTACCAGTGAACCACGGCCAGTGTTACTGACATGTGGGGAATCTTGTCTATAACACTGACATATGGGGAGTCGCGATGGTACCAGTGAACCACGGCCAGTGTTACTGACATGTGGGGAATCTTGTCTATAACACTGACATATGCGTAGTTGCGATGATACCAGTGAACCACGGCCAGTGTTACTGACATGTGGGGAATCTTGTCTATAACACTGACATATGCGGAGTCGCGATGGTACCAGTGAACCACGGCCAGTGTTACTGACATGTGGGGAATCTTGTCTATAACACTGACATATGGGGAGTCGCGATGGTACCAGTGAACCACGGCCAGTGTTACTGACATTTGGGGAATCTTGACTATAGCATTGACATATGGGGAGTCGCGATGGTACCAGTGAACCAGGGCCAGTGTTACTGACATGTGGGGAATCTTGTCTATAGCATTGACATATGGGGAGTTGCGATGATACCAGTGAACCACGGCCAGTGTTACTGACATGTGGGGAATCTTGACTATAGCATTGACATATGGGGAGTCGCGATGGTACCAGTGAACCAGGGCCAGTGTTACTGACATGTAGGGAATATTGTCTATAGCACTGACATATGGGGAGTTGCGATGATACCAGTGAACCACGGCCAGTGTTACTGACATTTGGGGAATCTTGACTATAGCATTGAATTATGGGGAGTCGCGATGGTACCAGTGAACCAGGGCCAGTGTTACTGACATGTAGGGAATATTGTCTATAGCACTGACATATGGGGAGTCGCGATGATACCAGTGAACCATGGCCAGTGTTACTGACATGTGGGGAATCTTGTCTATAACACTGACATATGGGGAGTTGCGATGGTACCAGTGAACCACGGCCAGTGTTACTGACATGTGGGGAATCTTGACTATAGCACTGACATATGGGGAGTCGCGATGGTACCAGTGAACCACGGCCAGTGTTACTGACATGTGGGGAATATTGTCTATAACACTGACATATGGGGAGTTGCGATGATACCAGTGAACCACGGCCAGTGTTACTGACATGTGGGGAATCTTGACTATAGCATTGACATATGCGGAGTGGCGATGGTACCAGTGAACCACGGCCAGTGTTACTGACATGTGGGGAATCTTGTCTATAACACTGACATATGCGGAGTCGCGATGGTACCAGTGAACCACGGCCAGTGTTACTGACATGTGGGGAATCTTGTCTATAACACTGACATATGGGGAGTCGCGATGATACCAGTGAACCACGGCCAGTGTTACTGACATGTGGGGAATCTTGACTATAGCATTGACTTCTTTTGTCAGTTTGTTTGTTGTGTAACGCCGCACTCAGCAATATTCCAGCTATATGATTTGTAAATAACCGAGTCTGAACCAGACAATCCAGTGATTATTTGACATCATCAGCATCAATTTATGTAATTGGGATACGATGACATGCATCAACCATGTCAGTGATCCTGACCACTCGATTCCGTTCGTAGCCTCGAACGACAAGCATGAGTTGCTGAAGGTCAATCCTAACCCAGAATCTCCACGGGACCAAATATTTTAAAGATCAATTCGTAGGATAAGAGTTTTATGAAATAAAGACATTTAAGCACACCGCATAGAACTTTCTTAGCTTGTATTGCTGCATGTTTAACATGACCAGGCTATGATAATGACCAAGCAAATAATAATCCTAAATATTTATATGAGGGAACACATTCAAGTCGCTTGTCTGGATAGTACCATTTCTCAGTTTTGATGAATAACTACCCTTCATCAACCAAAATTTAAGTTTTATCTAAATTAACAGACTTGTGATATTTATCAAAAAACGCTACCAAAACATTTATACTGTTATGCAACCCAAATACTGCGCGAGCAATGAGGACATTATCATCAGCAAATAATAATATAAACAATTGTATGATATCATGATGTAACTGTATACTTGGTAGTGCCAATCCATTCATTAATATAGAAAATAAAAATGGGCTCATGACACAGCCTTGCCTAAGGTCTGATGGACGATCAAAGCATTCTGATAAATTATTGTAAACACGAACACAACCTTTCACACAATCTTACGCTACACATCTGGCCCGATTTTAGCCTAACATCACTCATTGTCAATCTTACATTAACACGTCCCATTTTAATTCTGGAAACCCAAAAGTCCAGAAACTCTACGCTCTTTGCCCAGTCTCGGTTAAAGGTATTTACAAAATTAAACATGCCGTTTTCATGGGAACATACCAAGGAAGAAAAAATGAAAAAAAAAATGTTTAAAAACTCAATATTTAGACTATGTCGCCCATGGGCCTGCCCATGGGCGAAGTGTGGCCCATGGGCCTGCCCATGGGCGAAGTCTGGCCCATGGGTAGGCCCATGGGCAGGCCCATGGGCGAGAATATGTTCCTTTACTTAAAACTCATGTTTTTGTTTCGCAAATACATTTAATGTATTCATTCAAGTATCATGACACAAAATTTAACTCATTTTAACTTAATTCAACTATTTTATAGCGATATTGAAATATTTCGCCCATGGGCGAGAAAAAGGTTTGGCCCATGGGCGAGAATATGTTCCTTTACTTAAAACTCATGATTTTGTTCCGCAAACACATTAAATGTATTTATTGAAGTATCATGACACAAAATTTAACTCATTTTAACTTAATTCAACTATTTTATAGCGATATTGAAATATTTCGCCCATGGGCGAGAAAAAGGTTTGGCCCATGGCTAGGCCCATGGGCAGGCCCATGGGCGAGAATATGTTCCTTTACTTAAAACTCATGTTTTTGTTTCGCAAATACATTTAATGTATTCATTCAAGTACCATGACACAAAATTTAACTCATTTTAACTTAATTCAACGATTTTATAGCGATATTGAAATATTTCGCCCATGGGCGAGAAAAGGTTTGGCCCATGGGCAGGCCCATGGGCGAGAACATGTGTTCCTTTACTCAAAACTCATGTTTTTGTAGCGATCTTTAATGAACCCGGCCTTACCTCTCAAAACGTTTTGACAGTTTATCATACGAATTCATGTGCGTGTACTCCAATTCATTGGAGTTATTTTCCACAACATTAAATTTTAGTTAGTTTCTATTTCATTTCCCGTTTTTTATGTCCCGTTGATACATCACACTGGGCAATTACGTGACACTAGGTATGCAATATACAGGTACGCGTGCGCGTATTTTAATGAAAAAAACTATTCGTCTTTTATTGCATAACCTTTGGCTGAATATCTTACATTCTAACCAAATCTCGAAATAATTATTTAATTACAAGCAGTGTCGAACTGACCAGTACAATTATGTTTCAATGCGATTGAGGAAAACGTGAGTGAATATTGTGACACTAAAGCAACTTTTAACTGCATTGTCACTTTTGGTATGAAAATGGTAACAGTTCAGAAAAAACAACAGCCTTCTTATGATAGTTCTCATTAGTACGTTGTATCTAATTACAGTGTCGGCCTTATTTACAGGTGATTCTACAATACCTGCTCTCGGTCAATTACGATCTACCACACCACACGTGAATAAACAGTTCTGCAGGTGTTGCTGTGGGCAAATACCTAGCCTGAAAATGTTTATTTTTTTTAGGATACATGTTTTACAAATGTTCGTTGATATGTGGATATATTAAGCACAAAGACAAAAAAAATGTTTATGAAAGATGAATTAGTGCCTTGATATATTCATCGAGATGTGTATCATCGTTTAATGGGGTCATTCAATAAACGTATGTTTGGAGGAGATATCAAAGGAGCCGCCCAATATACACAGTGTCGTCCGGTGAACTACCAACCCACCCTGTCCATTAGAGTTATGTAATCGGTACACAAATATATTTGATGCGGTGTCAGTGCGGAAGGAGTTTGAATTACGTCCGCCACTTGCCACAGAAATCCTCAAAGTATAGAAACAATAAACAAGGTCAATCCGTACTAATTACCAATAGGGAAAATGGTGAAAACAAATTGAAATAGATTTTAATAAAACATTATTGTACTAAATAACTCGCAAAAGCGGTGCCTAAAATTGTTTGACCGTGTTATGTGTGTTGTAAACTGACGAATAGCAAGTAATTGTCATGCTGTACGCATGGTTCCATATACAAATTCATTTATGCAACCGGTATGAAACTGAGAACTGAGATACCAAGTACAACCTGCATTCACACACGGAAGCAATATACTTGTGTGTATGCCCCCTCCTCTACAAAATGTATCACTAAAGTATTTGCATTGTAATAAATATAGTAATGATAAAACTTGGTAATTTGGTAGGTCTCCTACAGATATGATTTTCAGTTTTTTTTACACCTTTGATTGATACGGATTACGTACCTGTAGTCTAGTCACTGTCTCTAATGTATCTGCTTGTTATAAATTTCAAATGTCTTGTTGTAGCACTGTTCCTAAAATACGGTAGTTTCTTTTATCGGGTATAAATAGTTGATTCGTCTTGTCACGCAGTCATTTTTACTTGATCGAATGATTTCTACAAAAAAATTACGGCAGAGAGTTTTGTATTTTATTCTATTTTTAGAAGATTTTAGAAGATGCTTACATCACTGTATCTCAGAACGTAAAACTGATAACATTCAAACATGTAATTAGTACACAGTTAATTGTTACATATAATTTCCTGCATATTCCTTTTTGAACAAAAAGCCTACATGTATACTGATATCGGTGTCCACTGTTAAAAGGGTATTAGTGCAGTCAGCCATGGTAAATGGAGAGACAATAATAAGGTGATTAATTATAGTCTGTTGCAGAATATGCGGTATAAGTGTAGTCATTGATACATATACACATTACACATATACAGATGAAATACACGATATGATGCAGTGCAAGAACAAATTAAGATACGGTTTCTATTAAAAATAATTATACGATTTTGGATTTAATTAGCATGTTTAAATTTTCAGGCCAACACGGCTGAGATACAGCATCGGCATACTCAACTGGAGTTGTTTTCTGCCGGTCGTAAGTTCATTGTTTGACTGAGCACACTCGTGTCGGGGTTGCGATATTTTCTTCTCTTTGTTGGCAGCCTGCCACCGGTCTGAATTTTGAGAAAGGTCTCAGCATGGGACTGTTAATTACTTCTTAATGATGTCTACAAGCTTACAAACTTGTAGATGTTGGGTGCGGTTAGGACCAAACTTTTTCAGCTCAGATTGTTAGTGGTCCTGGAACCCATAGTGTCAAACAGGTTCTGCACAAAACGTCCATCAGATTCTACTGTTCAGCAACATTGTCACTGAATTTCAGAACTCTGGCATGATATAATAATCAAGGATTTCGAAGGTGAACGAGGGGAAAGGCAGACGCACGTGGATTTACCCTCAGGTTATTATTGTCTGGAGTTCACATTTTGGGGCATTTCATATACTAATTGAACAGAGTTCACCTGCACATGTCCACTTTAGTGATACAGACTGTAACCAAAAATGCAATGAGCCGTAGCTCTTAATCCCTTATAACAACGGTAACAACAACCAGGGTGAGGACACAGTAAGGTTAAACCGTGTCCAACAGACAAACTGAGGTGGCTATCTCCCATCAAGTCAGCTCTGTTTTTAAGCGCATAGTTATGTTTTTACATATTGAAATAAAAGGAATTTAAAAAATTATATTTAACAAACCTACACATTACCAAATACAAAACTTTATAACCCTTTCTAGACTTCGTTCCAATTAACCTGGATCATTCAACTCGCTCGCGAAGGTCGTATGCGACTTTAAAGTGAATACGTCTACAGTGTACAAGTAACTTTTAACTGTATCATATATACTCACGACAAGCAATTATTTTCGTTCCTAATTCGAATGAGCACATTCTGAGGCTAAATCTGCAAAAGGACAGATAAAATATTTCTTTGTACAATGCAAACGATACAAACGTAGCGGCTGATAATAGAGACAATGATTTAATAATCTGCAATATATCAAGTGTTCTCGTTCAATCTATTGTACATATTGAAGTGATTGTAAAGTTTCAAGGAGTACTAAAATGTTGTGGTATTATGAATGTATTTACAATATGAATAGCGAAAAACAGTCACCATATCGGATGTACATGTATAACTTGTCTTCCAACACCACGCTTGTGCCGAGGCCCATGGTCATAAAACTAATCGGTCCCATAAAAGGAGCAAATAGTTTCGCAGATACTTCTTGCTATGGTTCACTCCCAATTGTCAGACGACCTAATCATCAGTTAGACCAGTCAAGTGTGACCAGCGTACCTGTCTGGTTTTGGCTCCTAATTACTGAACTGCCCAATACTGTCATACTGTGGGCAGAGTAAGCGGCCTCGTTGAGTGATACAGACTAACCAGATTATGATTGTGTTTGTAAGTTGCGTTTAATCTGTGTCGGGTTGCAGTTGTTTTATTAGTCAAGACTAGGGGTAGTTTTTTCAATGAAACCTTTTAGCCGTTGAGTTTGTTTTGCACTCATTTCATTAAATACATTGTTAGGTAGAATAATAACACGTTATATGGATTAAACATCTCCCTAATCCGAGTATAATCTCACATGTACTCTAAGTACCGTACTATATTACTTTGCGGAGTCACTGAGTATATTTTTTTAGTTGGCATTGTATGCTGTCTGATGACTTTATACAAATCCCTGCATTCAATAGACCCGTGAAGATCTTCAACAAACCATTCTTGGCGTAAAAGGGCGACAGCGCTTGTCGTAAGAAGCGACTACCGGGATCGGGTGGTCAGGCTCGCTGACTTGGTTGATGCATGTCATCGTATCCCAATTGCGTGGATCGATGCACATGATGTCAATCACTGGATTGTCTGGTCCAGACTCGATTATTTACAGACCGCCGTCATACAGCTGAAATATTGCTAAGTGTGGCGTTATACAACTAACAAACAAACAAAACACAAAAAGAGAAAGTGTATGAGTACTAAAACTTGCAATAGATATGCGTACCCTACGTACACACATGAGTCCGATTCGACAGTCTACAACACACGAATAACTGTCAAACAAGTTTGGGTACCCCTTCTGTTCAGGCAAGTTATTTAGTTCGATTAATTTTGTATTAAAATCCTTTTCAATTTGTTTTCATCCTTTGTCCCTATTCCATGCATGTTTATGTTGCTACATCTTATTGCTCATGTTTCCAAGTATTGTAAAACACTTTAATGTTTCTCCTTCTTAATCTAACGTTATAACATTTCCGGTCATTGCCATCATCTAATACACAAGAGATGATACCAAGACATATTTTATTCGGTTTTATGGTCTATGCGGTCTTACAATTGATTTTATTAGTCTTTAAATCTTATGTCTAGTAAATATTTTCACAAACAGGGCTGTTAACTGATATAAGGAATGTGACATCCAGTTGAGGACTGAATACGACGTACGTTAGTCTGGTAACGACATTTCTACAATAATTTGTTGAATAAACCGTTAATACGCCAGTTGTGACAGGGATGATGGTATGGTAGATGTAGCAGACATATTGACAGCCGTTGTTACGAGAGTCACTAGGTTATTAGTACGGCATTGGCCTTGTTGATTGGTACTATACTTTCTGTGGCCACTGGCGGACGTAATTCAAACTCCTTCCACACTGACATCGCACCAAATATATTTGTGTACCGATTACATAACTCTTACTGACAGGGTAGGGTGGTAGTTCACGCGAAACGGACGACACTGTGTATATTGAGCGGCTCCTTTGATATCGCCTCACAACATACTTTTAATGAATGACCAATTAAACGATGATACACATCAGGATCGCGGAGAAAATACAAGCTTCGTTCGCGTTGAATATATATATCAAGGCACAAATTCATCTTTCATAAACTTTTTATGTCTTGGTGCTTAATATATCCACATATCAACGAAAATGTGTAATACATGTATCCACAAAAATATACATGTACAGGCTAGGTATTTGCCCACAGCAACACCTGCATAAATGTTTATTCACGCGTGGTGTGGCAGATTGTAATTGACCGACAACAAGTATTGTAGAATCACCTGTAAATAAGGCCGACACTGTAATTAGACACAACGTACTAATGAGAATATGAGAATTATCATAAGAAGGCTGTTACGTTTTTCTTAACTATTACCATTTTCATACCAAAAGTGACAATGCAGTTAAAAGTTGCTTTAGTGTCACAATATTCACTCACGTTTTCCTCAATCGCATTGAAACATAATTCCTACTGGTCAGTTCGACACTGCTTGTAATTAAATAATTATTTCGAGATTTCGTTAGAATGTAAGATATTTAGCCAAAGGTTATGCAATAAAAGACGAATAGTTTTTTTTCATTAAAATACGCGCACGCGTACCTGTATATTGCATACCTAGTGTCACGTAATTGCCCAGTGTGATGTATCAACGGGACAAAAAAAACGGGAAATGAAATAGAAACTAACTAAAATTAAATGTTGTGGAAAATAACTCCAATGAATTGGAGTACACACACATGAATTCGTATGATAAACTGTCAAAACGTTTTGAGAGGTAAGGCCGGGTTCATTAAAGATCGCTACAAAAACACGAGTTTTGAGTAAAGGAACATGTTCTCGCCCATGGGCCTGCCCATGGGCCAAACCTTTTCTCGCCCATGGGCGAAATATTTCAATATCGCTATAAAATCGTTGAATTAAGTTAAAATGAGTTAAATTTTGTGTCATGGTACTTGAATGAATACATTAAATGTATTTGCGAAACAAAAACATGAGTTTTAAGTAAAGGAACATATTCTCGCCCATGGGCCTGCCCATGGGCCTACCCATGGGCCTACCCATGGGCCAAACCTTTTCTCGCCCATGGGCGAAATATTTCAATATCGCTATAAAATCGTTGAATTAAGTTAAAATGAGTTAAATTTTGTGTCATGATACTTGAATGAATACATTAAATGTATTTGCGAAACAAAAACATGAGTTTTAAGTAAAGGAACATGTTCTCGCCCATGGGCCAAACCTTTTTCTCGCCCATGGGCGAAATATTTCAATATCGCTATAAAATCGTTGAATTAAGTTAAAATGAGTTAAATTTTGTGTCGTAATACTTCAATAAATACATTAAATGTATTTGCGAAACAAAATCATGAGTTTTAAGTAAAGGAACATATTCTCGCCCATGGGCCTGCCCATGGGCCTACCCATGGGCCAAACCTTTTCTCGCCCATGGGCGAAATATTTCAATATCGCTATAAAATAGTTGAATTAAGTTAAAATGAGTTAAATTTTGTGTCATGATACTTCAATAAATACATTTAATGTATTTGCGAAACAAAATCATGACTTTTAAGTAAAGGAACATGTTCTCGCCCATGGGCCAAACCTTTTTCTCGCCCATGGGCGAAATATTTCAATATCGCTATAAAATCGTTGAATTAAGTTAAAATGAGTTAAATTTTGTGTCGTAATACTTCAATAAATACATTAAATGTATTTGCGAAACAAAATCATGAGTTTTAAGTAAAGGAACATATTCTCGCCCATGGGCCTGCCCATGGGCCTACCCATGGGCCAAACCTTTTCTCGCCCATGGGCGAAATATTTCAATATCGCTATAAAATAGTTGAATTAAGTTAAAATGAGTTAAATTTTGTGTCATGATACTTCAATAAATACATTTAATGTATTTGCGAAACAAAATCATGAGTTTTAAGTAAAGGAACATATTCTCGCCCATGGGCCAAACCTTTTTCTCGCCCATTGGCGAAATATTTCAATATCGCTATAAAATCGTTGAATTAAGTTAAAATGAGTTAAATTTTGTGTCATGATACTTCAATAAATACATTAAATGTATTTGCGAAACAAAAACATGAGTTTTAAGTAAAGGAACATATTCTCGCCCATGGGCCTGCCCATGGGCCTACCCATGGGCCTGCCCATGGGCCTACCCATGGGCCAGACTTCGCCCATGGGCAGGCCCATGGGCCACACTTCGCCCATGGGCAGGCCCATGGGCGACATAGTCTAAATATTGAGTTTTTAAACAATTTTTTTTTCATTTTTTCTTCCTTGGTATGTTCCCATGAAAACGGCATGTTTAATTTTGTAAATACCTTTAACCGATACTGGGCAAAGAGCGTAGAGTTTCTGGACTTTTGGGTTTCCAGAATTAAAATGGGACGTGTTCATTCATGTATTAGAGAGAAGAAAATGTCTTGGACAAATTGACAAATAATTTCCAAATGTGTTCAGATAGATAGTGTTTGTGGTGTCTTACAACGGATCTCCGATCGCGTATATATTATATAAAAACATCACATCGCTCTCAGAAATACTGACCCAATAACAGTTATATTTAGGAAGTGATCATCGTAAATCCTGAACATTTGGTTATTGCAGGACGGACAGTGTAAAGTGTGCCAGCGAACTCAATGTCAAGGAACATTCCTAATAACGGACAACCAAAAACTATTTAATTATAAAAGCTTTAAATCGGACTTCAATGCAGTCTACCGAAACAACACGATTGTAATTACCACAGTGCTTCCGAGTGAAGCAGAAACCGTCAACGTTGCTACTTCCGCTGGAGAAGTACTGCAACTTACGGTAAGTAACATCTTTGTTGATCTTCAAAGTGTGTAGTGTAGTGTGGTGTGGTGTGGTGTGGTGTGGTGTGGTGCGGTGCGGTGCGGTGCGGTGCGGTGCGGTGTAATGTAGTGGAGTGTATTGGAGTGTAGTAGTATTGATACGTAGTATTGATGCCTAAAGGACTAAGTAAGTGATTTCCTTGTTGATCTCTATGTAGGACTAATTATAAGTAAGTGATTTCCTTGTTGATCTGTATGTAGTTTTCATGTCTATAGGACTAAGAACTTGACTTCCTTGTTGACCTGTATGTAGTATGGATGTCTATACGACTGGGTAAGTGACTTCCTTGTTGACCTGTATGTAGTAGTATTGATGTCTGTAGGAGTAAGTAAGTGACTTCCTTGTTGATCTGTATGTGGTAGTATTGATGTCTGTAGGAGTAAGTAAGTGACTTCCTTGTTGATCTGTATGTAGTATAGATGTGTGTAGGACTAAGTACGTGACTTCCTTGTTGACCTGTATGTAGTATGGATATTTATAGGACTTAGTAAGTGACTTTCTTGTTGATCTGTATGTGGTATTGATGTCTAAAGAACTAAGTAAGTGACTTCCTCGTTGATCTGTATGTAGTAGTATTGATGTTTGTAGGACTAAGTAAGTAATTTCGTTAATGATCTGTTTGTAGTAGTATTGATGTCTATAGGACTAAGTAAGTGACTTCCTTGCTGATCTGTATGTAGTAGTAGTGATGTCTAAAGGACTAAGTAAGTGACTTCCATGTTGACCTGAATGCACTGTTGATGTCTGTAGGACAAACTAAGTGACTTCCTTCTTAACCTTCCGTGTTGACCTGTATGTAGTATTATTGGTGTGTGTAGGACTAAGTAAGTGACTTCCTTGTTGATCTGTATGTAGTATTGATGTATTTGGGATTAAGTAAGTGACTTCCCTGTTGATCTGCATGTAGTATTGATGTCAACAGGACTAAGTAAGTGACTTCCTTATTGATCTGTATGCACTATTGATGTCTGTAGGACTAAAGTGACTTCCTTATTAATCTGTATGCAGTCGTATTGTTGTGTGTAGGACTAAGTAAGTGACTTCCTTGTTGACCTGTATGTAGTAGTATTAGTATGTGTAGGACGAAGTAAGTGACTTCCTTGTTGACCTGTATGTAGTAGTATTGGTGTGTGTAGGACGAAGTAAGTGACTTCCTTGTTGATCTGTATGTAGTAGTATTAGTATGTGTAGGACGAAGTAAGTGACTTCCTTGTTGACCTTCGTGTAGTAGTATTGGTGTGTGTAGGACTAAGTAAGTGACTTCCTTGTTGATCTGTTTGTAGTTGTATTGATGTCTGTAGGACTAAGTAAGTGACTTCCTTGTTGATCTGTTTGTAGTAGTATTGATGTCTGTAGGACTAAGTAAGTGACTTCCTTGTTGAGCTGTTTGTAGTAGTATTGATGTGTGTAGGACTAAGTACGTGGCTTCCTTGTTGATCTGTTTGTAGTTGTATTGATGTCTGTAGGACTAAGTAAGTGACTTCCTTGTTGAACTGTATGTAGTAGTATTGATGTATGCAGGACGAAGTAAGCCACTTCCTCGTTGATCTGTATGTAGTAGTATTGATGTCTGTAGGACTAAGTAAGTGACTTCCTTGTTCAGCTGTTTGTAGTAGTATTGATGTGTGTAAGACTAAGTAAGTGACTTCCTTGTTAATCTGTATGCAGTAGTATTGATGTGTGTAGGACTAAGTACGTGACTTCCTTTTTGATCTGTATGTAGTATGGATGTCTATAAGACAAAGTAAGTGACTTCCTTATTGATCTGTATGCAGTAGTATTGGTGTGTGTAGGACGAAGAAAGTGACTTCCTTGTTGATCTGTATGTAGTAGTATTAGTATGTGTAGGACGAAGTAAGTGACCTCCTTGTTGACCTGTGTGTAGTAGTATTGGTGTGTGTAGGACCAAGTGCATGACATCCTTTTGTCCTGTATGTAGTAGTATAAATGTCAAAAGGACTTAGTAAGTGACTTCCCTGTTGACCTGAATGCACTATTGATGTCTGTAGGACATACAAAGTGACTTCCTTCTTAACCTGTCTGAAGTAGTATTGATGTGTGAAGGACCTGTATGTAGTAGTATTAGTATGTGTAGGACTAAGTAAGTGACTTCCTTATTGATCTGTATGCAGTAGTATTGGTGTGTGTAGGACTAAGTAAGTGACTTCCTTTTTGATCTGTATGTAGTATTGATGTCTATAGGTCAAAGTAAGTGACTTCCTTGTTGACCTGTATGTAGTAGTATTGGTGTGTGTAGGACTAAGTACGTGACTTCCTTTTTGATCTGTATGTAGTAGTATTAGTATGTGTAGGACGAAGTAAGTGACCTCCTTGTTGACCTGTGTGTAGTAGTATTGGGGTGTGTAGGACCAAGTGCATGACTTCCTTTTGTCCTGTATGTAGTAGTATAAATGTCAAAAGGACTTAGTAAGTGACTTCCCTGTTGACCTGAATGCACTATTGATGTCTGTAGGACAAACAAAGTGACTTCCTTCTTAACCTGTCTGAAGTAGTATTGATGTGTGAAGGATCTGTGTGTAGTAGTATTAGTATGTGTAGGACTAAGTTAGTGACTTCCTTATTGATCTGTATGCAGTAGTATTGGTGTGTGTAGGACTAAGTAAGTGACTTCCTTTTTGATCTGTATGTAGTATTGATGTCTATAGGTCAAAGTAAGTGACTTCCTTGTTGACCTGTATGTAGTAGTATTGATGTCTGTAGGACTAAGTAAGTGACTTCCTTGTTGACCTGTATGTAGTAGTATTGATGTGTGTAGGACTAAGTAAGTGACTTCCTTGTTGATCTGTATGTAGTAGTATTGATGTCTGTAGGACTAAGTAAGTGACTTCCTTGTTGATCTGTGTGTAGTAGTATTGATGTCTGTAGGACTAAGTAAGTGATTTCCTTGTTAATCTGTATGTAGTACTGATGTCTGTAGAACTAAGTCAGTGACTTCCTTGTTGATCTGTATGTAGTAGTATTGATGTATGTAGGACTAAGTAAGTGATTTCCTTGTTGATCTGTGTGTAGTAGTATTGATGTCTGTAGGACTAAGTAAATGATTTCCTTGTCGATCTGTATGTAGTAGTATTGATGTCTGTAGGACTAAGTAAATGATTTCCTTGTTGATCTGTATGTAGTAGTATTGATGTCTGTAGGACTAAGTAAGTGATTTCCTTGTTGATCTGTATGTAGTAGTATTGATGTCTGTAGGACTAGGTAAATGACTTCCTTGTTGAGCTGTATGTAGTATTGATGTCTGTAGGACTAAGTCAGTGACTTCCTTGTTGATCTGTATGTAGTAGTATTGATGTCTGTAGGACTAAGTAAATGACTTCCTTGTTGATCTGTATGTAGTATTGATGTCTGTAGGACTAAGTAAATGATTTCCTTGTTGATCTGTATGTAGTAGTATTGATGTCTGTAGGACTAAGTAAATGATTTCCTTGTTAATCTGTATGTAGTAGTATTGATGTCTGTAGGACTAAGTAAGTGACTTCCTTGTTGATCTCTATATAGTAGTATTGATGTCTGTAGGACTAAGTAAATGACCTCCTTCTTGATCTGTATGTAGTATTGATGTCTGTAGGACTAAGTAAGTGACTTCCTCGTTGATCTGTGTGTAGTAGTATTGATATATGTAGGACTAAGTAAGTGACTTCCTTGTTGATCTGTATGTAGTAGTATTGATGTCTGTAGGACTAAGTAAGCCACTTCCTCGTTGATCTGTATGTAGTAGTATTGATGTCCATAGGGCAAAGTAAGTGACTTCCTTGTTAATCTGTATGCAGTAGTATTGGTGTGTGTAGGACTAAGTACGTGACTTCCTTTTTGATCTGTATGTAGTATGGATGTCTATAAGACAAAGTAAGTGACTTCCTTATTGATCTGTATGCAGTAGTATTGGTGTGTGTAGGACGAAGAAAGTGACTTCCTTGTTGATCTGTATGTAGTAGTATTAGTATGTGTAGGACGAAGTAAGTGACCTCCTTGTTGACCTGTGTGTAGTAGTATTGGGGTGTGTAGGACCAAGTGCATGACTTCCTTTTGTCCTGTATGTAGTAGTATAAATGTCAAAAGGACTTAGTAAGTGACTTCCCTGTTGACCTGAATGCACTATTGATGTCTGTAGGACAAACAAAGTGACTTCCTTCTTAACCTGTCTGAAGTAGTATTGATGTGTGAAGGACCTGTATGTAGTAGTATTAGTATGTGTAGGACTAAGTAAGTGACTTCCTTATTGATCTGTATGCAGTAGTATTGGTGTGTGTAGGACTAAGTAAGTGACTACCTTTTTCATCTGTATGTAGTATTGATGTCTATAGGTCAAAGTAAGTGACTTCCTTGTTGACCTGTATGTAGTAGTATTGATGTCTGTAGGACTAAGTAAGTGACTTCCTTGTTGACCTGTATGTAGTAGTATTGATGTCTGTAGGACTAAGTAAGTGACTTCCTTGTTGATCTGTATGTAGTAGTATTGATGTCTGTAGGACTAAGTAAGTGACTTCCTTGTTGATCTGTGTGTAGTACTGATGTCTGTAGGACTAAGTAAGTGACTTCCTTGTTGATCTGTATGTAGTAGTATTGATGTCTGTAGGACTAAGTAAGTTATTTCCTTGTTGATCTGTGTGTAGTAGTATTGATGTCTGTAGGACTAAGTAAGTGATTTCCTTGTTAATCTGTATGTAGTACTGATGTCTGTAGAACTAAGTAAGTGACTTCCTTGTTGATCTGTATGTAGTAGTATTGATGTATGTAGGACTAAGTAAGTGATTTCCTTGTTGATCTGTGTGTAGTAGTATTGATGTCTGTAGGACTAAGTAAATGATTTCCTTGTCGATTTGTATGTAGTAGTATTGATGTCTGTAGGACTAAGTAAATGATTTCCTTGTTGATCTGTATGTAGTAGTATTGATGTCTGTAGGACTAAGTAAGTGATTTCCTTGTTGATCTGTATGTAGTAGTATTGATGTCTGTAGGACTAAGTAAATGACTTCCTTGTTGATCTGTATGTAGTATTGATGTCTGTAGGACTAAGTCAGTGACTTCCTTGTTGATCTGTATGTAGTAGTATTGATGTCTGTAGGACTAAGTAAATGACTTCCTTGTTGATCTGTATGTAGTATTGATGTCTGTAGGACTAAGTAAGTGATTTCCTTATTGATCTGTATGTAGTAGTATTGATGTCTGTAGGACTAAGTAAATGACTTCCTTGTTGATCTGTATGTAGTAGTATTGATGTCTGTAGGACTAAGTAAATGACTTCCTTGTTGATCTGTATGTAGTATTGATGTCTGTAGGACTAAGTAAGTGACTTCCTTGTTGATCTCTATATAGTAGTATTGATGTCTGTAGGACTAAGTAAATGACCTCCTTCTTGATCTGTATGTAGTATTGATGTCAACAGGACTAAGTAAGTGATTTCCTTGTTGATCTGTATGAAGTAGTATTGATATCTGTAGGACTAAGTAAGTGACTTCCTCGTTGATCTGTGTGTAGTAGTATTGATGTATGTAGGACTAAGTAAGTGACTTCCTTGTTGATCTGTATGTAGTAGTATTGATGTCTGTAGGACTAAGTAAGTGACTTCCTCGTTGATCTCTGTGTAGTAGTATTGATGTCTGTAGGACTAAGTAAGTGACTTCCTTGTTGATCTGTATGTAGTAGTATTGATGTATGTAGGACTAAGTAAGTGACTTCCTTGTTGATCTGTATGTAGTAGTATTGATGTCTGTAGGACTAAGTAAGTGACTTCCTCGTTGATCTGTATGTAGTAGTATTGATGTCTGTATGACTAAGTAAGTGACTTCCTTGTTGATCTGTATGTAGTAGTATTGATGTCTGTAGGGCTAAGTAAGTGACTTCTTCGTTGATCTGTATGTAGTAGTATTGATGTCTGTAGGACTAAGTAAGTGACTTCCTTGTTGATCTGTATGTAGTAGTATTGATGTATGTAGGACTAAATAAGTGACTTCCTCGTTGATCTGTGTGTAGTAGTATTGATGTCTGTAGAACTAAGTAAGTGACTTCCTCGTTGATCTGTTTGTAGTAGTATTGATGTCTGTATGACTAAGTAAGTGATTTCCTTGTTGATCTGTATGTAGTAGTATTGATGTCTGTAGGACTAATTATGTGACGTCCTTGTTAATCACGTGTTATCGTAAGAAAATACCTTGCCAAGATCTCCACAATAACATTCATCTCTCATTTTAGCCTTCTCACTATTACATTGTAGATAATTAACACTTCTTACTCAATTTGCTGTTACAGACCGGTGTTGATGGGAACCTCTCGTTAAGCAGCAACATGAGCGTCAGCGGTGACAGTTCCCTACCACGCCGTGTCGTCGTCCGAGACAGCAACGACTTCTTGCACCTCTTCACCATCAGCAGCAACACGGCGAGTGTTTTTTTCATTATATCTTTACAATGTATGAACCTTTCCTCACACACAAACATCAGATAAAAAGAAATGATAATGTGTATAGGAATGTGGAACATTGATTGCATAAGCTACCTACGCGCTTAATGAAACACAAGTATAGTACTCCTACAACCATCATTTTGGCATTTCAGCAAATATATAATATATAATCAAAAAATGTCAAGAGCTCCGATTTATTCAATAAATGCACAAAAACATGCATTTGGACATCATAAATGCACGATTTCCGAGAAATGACAGAACTACTTTCCAAATGACGTCGACCTTGACTACGTTTAGTCCCCAAAAAACACACATACTTTATGACGTCATCATATAAAAAATAGTTTCTCGCTCAGGTATAACGTCGGCGAAAGAAAAACATTTACACAAACAACACAACATAGATTAGTTTAGTTTAAACATATTTAATTCTCATGAAAAGGGATGGGCACAAGTTATCACAACTTAGAACGCCCTCTCCCATAGATTTACATGTATGCTTATTTACAGTTAATAAATCAAATGACAAAAAGAAAAGGAAAGAGATAGAGAAACGTATGTACATTAACACTGCTCACTCAAACCTTTTTGTTTTCTTTATATATGTATGTACATTCCTAAAAATGCTTTCGTTCACATGATTAGGTAAACTTGCATTTCCAACTAGCATCAGGTCAATATTTACATCACAAGTATCTTTCACAATTAACAATAGTGAGTGTATCAATTCGTTTCTAGCTGATTAAAATAAAGGACATTCAATGAAAAAATGATATAAATTTTCACATTGGCTGCCACATCGGCATTTTGGATCCTCGTTTAAAAACCTTTTCTAAATAAGTCATTTTTTAATTCAGTGTCATCATGCGCGTGTTGCGATATGCAGCGAAATGATCAAACTTGACAACAAACCTGATAAATAGGATAAATATATCAGATGAGGGTCGATTTTGTATTTATAAGAATTATCTTGTGTCACTGTCACGCGACATTTTTTCTATACATCGAAGTTTAACTGTCACAAATTTCGTATAAAATGGTTCCGCTACGCTACGCGATTTTATACAGTTTCTAACTGTTATACTTCGATGCATGCACAAAAATGAAAAGCAATTCTTGAATCAATCGCGTGACAGTAACACAGGACTAAAGCATAGCATCACGCATCAATCATGTCACTGCGTCAAGGTTACATCAATCACCGCACTACATCAATCATGTCACTGCGTCAATGTTATATTCATCACCGCACTACATCAATCATGTCACTGCGTCAGTGTTACAATAATCACCGCACTGCATCAATCATATCACTGCGTCAATGTTACATTAATCACAGCACTGCATCAATCATGTCACTGCGTCAATGTTACATCAATCACAGCACTGCATCAATCATGTCACTGCGTCAATGCTACATTAATCACAGTACTGCATCAATCATGTCACTGCGTCAATGTTACATTAATCAAAGCACTGCATCAATCATGTCACTGCGTCAATGTTACATTAATCACCGCACCGCATCAATCATGTCACTGCGTCAATGTTACATTAATCATAGCACTACATCAATCATGTCACTGCGTCAATGTTACATTAATCACCGCACTGCATCAATCATGTCACTGCGTCAATGTTACATTAATCACTGCATTGCATCAATCATGTCATTGGATCAATGTTACATTAATCACAGTACTGCATCAATCATGTCACTGCGTCAATGTTACATTAATCATAGCACTGCATTAATCATGTCACTGCGTCAATGCTACATTAATCACTGCACTGCATTAATCATGTCACTGCGTCAATGTTACATTAATCACAGCCATGCATCAATCATGTCACTGCGTCAATGCTACATTAATCACAGCACTGCATCAATCATGTCACTGCGTCAATTTTACATTAATCACAGCCATGCATCAATCATGTCACTGCGTCAATGCTACATTAATCACAGCACTGCATCAATCATGTCACTGCGTCAATGTTACATCAATCACAGCACTGCATCAATCATGTCACTGCGTCAATGCTACATTAATCACAGTACTGCATCAATCATGTCACTGCGTCAATGATACATTAATCACAGTACTGCATCAATCATGTCACTGCGTCAATGTTACATTAATCATAGCACTGCATTAATCATGTCACTGCGTCAATGCTACATTAATCACTGCACTGCATCAATCATGTCACTGCGTCAATTTTACATTAATCACAGCCATGCATCAATCATGTCACTGCGTCAATGCTACATTAATCACAGCACTGCATCAATCATGTCACTGCGTCAATGTTACATTAATCAAAGCACTGCATCAATCATGTCACTGCGTCAATGCTACATTAATCACAGCACTGCATCAATTATGTCACTGCGTCAATGCTACATTAATCACAGCACTGCATCAATCATGTCACTGCGTCAATGTTACATTAATCAAAGCACTGCATCAATCATGTCACTGCGTCAATATTACATTAATCAAAGCACTGCATCAATCATGTCACTGCGTCAATGTTACATTAATCAAAGCACTGCATCAATCATGTCACTGCGTCAATGTTACATTAATCACAGTACTGCATCAATCATGTCACTGCGTCAATGTTACATTAATCAAAGCACTGCATTAATCATGTCACTGCGTCAATGCTACATTAATCACTGCACTTCATCAATCATGTCACTGCGTCAATGTTACATTAATCACAGCACTGCATCAATCATGTCATTGCGTCAATGTTACATTAATCACAGCCATGCATCAATCATGTCACTGCGTCAATGTTACATTAATCAAAGCACTGCATCAATCATGTCACTGCGTCAGTGTTACATTAATCACAGCACTGCATCAATCATCTTACTGCGTCAATGCTACATTAATCACTGCAATACATCAATCATGTCACTGCGTCAATGTTACATTAATCACAGCACTGCATCAATCATGTCACTGCGTCAATGTTACATTAATCAAAGCACTGAATCAATCATGTCACTGCGTCAATGCTACATTAATCACAGCACTGCATCAATCATGTCACTGCGTCAATGCTACATTAATCAAAGCACTGCATCAATCATGTCACTGCGTCAATGTTACATTAATCAAAGCACTGCATCAATCATGTCACTGCGTCAATATTACATTAATCAAAGCACTGCATCAATCATGTCACTGCGTCAATGTTACATTAATCAAAGCACTGAATCAATCATGTCACTGCGTCAATGCTACATTAATCACGGCACTGCATCAATCATGTCACTGCGTCAATGCTACATTAATCACAGCACTGCATCAATCATGTCACTGCGTCAATGTTACATTAATCAAAGCACTGCATCAATCATGTCACTGCGTCAATATTACATTAATCAAAGCACTGCATCAATCATGTCACTGCGTCAATGTTACATTAATCAAAGCACTGCATCAATCATATCACTGCGTCAATGTTACATTAATCACAGCACTGCATCAATCATGTCACTGCGTCAATGTTACATTAATCAAAGCACTGCATTAATCATTTCACTGCGTCAATGCTACATTAATCACTGCACTTCATCAATCATGTCACTGCGTCAATGTTACATTAATCACAGCACTGCATCAATCATGTCATTGCGTCAATGTTACATTAATCACAGCCATGCATCAATCATGTCACTGCGTCAATGTTACATTAATCACAGCACTGCATTAATCATGTCACTGCGTCAATGCTACATTAATCACTGCACTACATCAATCATGTCACTGCGTCAATGTTACATTAATCACAGCACTGCATCAATCATGTCACTGCGTCAATGTTACATTAATCAAAGCACTGAATCAATCATGTCACTGCGTCAATGCTACATTAATCACAGCACTGCATCAATCATGTCACTGCGTCAATGCTACATTAATCACAGCACTGCATCAATCATGTCACTGCGTCAATGTTACATTAATCAAAGCACTGCATCAATCATGTCACTGCGTCAATATTACATTAATCAAAGCACTGCATCAATCATGTCACTGCGTCAATGTTACATTAATCAAAGCACTGCATCAATCATGTCACTGCGTCAATGTTACATTAATCACAGCACTGCATCAATCATGTCACTGCGTCAATGTTACATTAATCAAAGCACTGCATTAATCATGTCACTGCGTCAATGCTACATTAATCACTGCACTTCATCAATCATGTCACTGCGTCAATGTTACATTAATCACAGCACTGCATCAATCATGTCATTGCGTCAATGTTACATTAATCACAGCCATGCATCAATCATGTCACTGCGTCAATGTTACATTAATCACAGCACTGCATCAATCATGTCACTGCGTCAGTGTTACATTAATCACAGCACTGCATCAATCATGTCACTGCGTCAATGTTACATTTATCACAGCACTGCATTAATCATGTCACTGCGTCAATGCTACATTAATCACTGCACTACATCAATCATGTCACTGCGTCAATGTTACATTAATCACAGCACTACATCAATCATGTCACTGCGTCAATGTTACATTAATCACAGCACTGCATCAATCAGGTCACTGCGTCAATGTTACATTAATCACCGCACTGCATCAATCATGTCACTGCGTCAATGTTACATTAATCACAGCACTGCATCAATCATGTCACTGCGTCAATGTTACATCAATCACTGCACTGCATCAATCATGCAATATGATATTGTGTCAGCCATACATCGAATCATAGTAATATACTGAACCTCAAAAGAAACGCGAATGTTAGTAACGTGCCTGTGTCAATATGTACTCTACAAAAATGTCGGGGATATTCTAAAATAAAAGATACAGAAATACAAAGAGGTATGGATGATGGTAATGGATGGGTAATAAAAAAAAGGACTGGTGTAATATCACAATCAGCAGAACAATTTGGCGGTGTATCTCTAAATCTGTCGTGTTACCTTACATTGACGTTCTCCTGATGTCCGTTAGTTGTACCAGTTTGAAGCGTTCCGATATGTCTTAGGTGTTCATCACGTTGTAGACAATACATTCTCTTTATGGTCACAAGTACATCTTACTGTGGATAATGAAAATGAACATTACTTATGGCTAAGGACGATACGGCGGCCTTTTTCTGAAGTGTCAAAATCAAGCATGACCCACGTATTCTCACGTACGCGGAGGAATCGAATGGTTGATGTACAATCTTTCGGGTGAGTTAGGGCGTTCGGTTTTGGTTCTCTTGAAGGTATTTCCAAAGCTCGTCTTCCTTCCGACGACTGATCATTTTTGGTGAGTGTATATATAAACGTGATATTCATGCTATCGATAAAGTAAGGTCATAACAGCGAAAGCGTGATTCTGGATGAAATGAATAGCGCCGGGGTGCTCGCTACAGCCCAATCAAAAGCATCACTTCGCACAGTAATTGACTGAATGGTTCAACTTGGATGATTGGGTATGCCGTAGACATCACTATTTCAATCCTGCAATCAATCTTGTCGGTATACCAGTCATGGACAGACAACATGGAGATGAGGCAATCGGACGACTGCAGCCTGCTGGCAAGAGTAGACACTTGCTAAAGCCTTCATCGTCAAAGCAATAACAATTTATCGTCTATGAGAATGTTTCAACGTCACCAAACGTGCCAACCATCAGCAACACAGTGTGTTAAGTGTGCCCGGAGTGACGACACCTCGACGAGGCAGAAAACTGTTTCGAACCACCTGCCAGACAAGTTACAAACTGCAGCTAAAACAGCCCGGCATCAGTGATGATGTTGATACAGATATTGCTGAGGCTTTATGATTGTGTAGAAGTTTAGGAATTGGGTCTACTTCATCTTGGACCATGAAATCAGACAGTAAATCAACCATCTCGGGCCATATCAGCAACCGCCCAAACCACAACATCAATTGAAAAATCATCCGAATCGTCTCCAACAACCTCCATGATTTCACTAAACTGGCAGAAGTAGCCCAGATTCGCCGCCACAAGCCTTCTATGAACAGAGATCGAGGCTATTTCATCCGATCCGCCTACGATGAAATCTTCAAACCATGCAATCATCTCCCCGCCAAAGTAGTTTTATCCAGTTAATTTGGCTTCCAGTGTAACTGGCTTCCTCGTCGTGCGTTCTCTGTCCATCACGTGGTTACAATGTAACATTGTTCAGGGCACATATTTGCTGTTCTATGTATTTTTCAGGGTACATATGTGCTGATCTAAGTATTTTTCAATGCACACATTTGCTGGTCTATATATCATTGTTCAGGACACACATTTGCTGTTCTATGTAACATTGTTAAGGGCATATACTTGCTGATCTATGTAACATTGTTCAGGACACATATTAGCTGATGTATGTTTTTTTCAAGGCACATGTTTGCTGTCCTATGTAACATTTTTAGGGCACATATTTGCCGATTTATGTATTTTTCAAGGCACGTGTTTGCTGTTCTATGTAACATTGTTCGGAACACATATTTGCTGTTCTATGTAACATTGTTTAAGGCATATATTTGCTGATCTACGTAACATCGTTCATGACACATATTAGCTGATCTATGTATTTTTCAAGGCACATGTTTGCTGTCCTATGTAACATTGTTCAGGGCACTGATAGCTGATCTATGTATTTTTCAAGGCACATGTTTGTTGTCCTATGTAACATTGTTCAGGGCACTGATAGCTGATTTATGTATTTTTCAAGGCACATGTTTGCTGTTCTATGTAACATTGTTCAGGGCACATATTAGCTGATCTATGTATTTTTCAAGGCACATGTTTGCTGTCCTATGTAACATTGTTCAGGGCACTGATAGCTGATCTATGTATTTTTCAAGGCACATGTTTGTTGTCCTATGTAACATTGTTCATGGCACTGATAGCTGATTTATGTATTTTTCAAGGCACATGTTTGCTGTTCTATGTAACATTGTTCAGGGCACTGATAGCTGATTTATGTATTTTTCAAGGCACATGTTTGTTGTCCTATGTAACATTGTTCAGGGCACTGATAGCTGATCTATGTATTTTTCAATACATAGTCGCGTCTAGCATCTCTGTAACACTATCCATCCACGTGTGGTGTACATCATTAAAGGATCTAAATTGGCAAATTCATTAAGCTGGTGAAATTTTTGACATTAAATCCCCTGACAACAGGAATGGGTTCATTCATAGAGAAAAACTCGTTTCACAATTCTCGAAACATATTGTCCTTTGAAATGGAACCTTGAACTGTTCGACTCGGAAGGGATTTGTAAATAACTGTGTCCCTGTATTTCCAGGTGAAGGAGGTTGACATCTGTAAAGGCAGACGCTGCCAGGAATGTAGACGTATCAGTCGTTGTAGTTGGTGCAAGAAGTGTGTGTTCAGTGAGGCATGCGGAGGAAGCACGTGTAAAGTCCAGGTACTCAGATGGAGCTCAGTACGACCTGCATGTATTAACATCGAACACATATTAATCCGCATACTAATAACTACCCAATAAGTGTTACAATTCCGTAATGATAATGTACACCCCAGTCCGACTTCGGATATACACATTGTTTTATATATTATTAACATCGTGGACAAGTAAAATCGCATATAATAATTACACACTACGTACAATCCCTTATTACATGTGTACACCCCAGTCCCACTTCAGATATACACATTGTTTTATATATTATTAACATCGTGGACATATAAAACCGCATATAAATAATCACACACTACGTACAATCCCTTATTACATGTGTACACCCCAGCCCCACTTCAGATGTACACATTGTTTTATATATTATTAACATCGTGGACATATAAAACCGCATATAAATAATTACACATTACGTACAATCCCTTATTACATGTGTACACCCCAGTCCCACTTCAGATATACACATTGTTTTATATATTATTAACATCGTGGACATGTAAAACCGCATATAAATAATTACACAACGTACAATCCCTTATTACATGTGTACACCCCAGTCCCACTTCAGATATACACATTGTTTTATATATTATTAACATCGTGGACATATAAAACCGCATATAAATAATCACACACTACGTACAATCCCTTATTACATGTGTACACCCCAGCCCCACTTCAGATGTACACATTGTTTTATATATTATTAACATCGTGGACATATAAAACCGCATATAAATAATTACACATTACGTACAATCCCTTATTACATGTGTACACCCCAGTCCCACTTCAGATATACACATTGTTTTATATATTATTAACATCGTGGACATCTAAAACCGCATATAAATAATTACACACTACGTACAATCCCTTATTAAATGTGTACACCCCAGTCCCACTTCAGATATACACATTGTTTTATATATTATTAACATCGTGGACATATAAAACCGCATATAAATAATTACACACTAGGTACAATCCCTTATTAAATGTCTACATTCCAGTCCCACTTCAGATTTACACTTTGTTTTATATATTATTAACATCGTGGACATATAAAACCGCATATAAATAATTACACACTACGTACAATCCCTTATTAAATGTCTACATTCCAGTCCCACTTCAGATTTACACTTTGTTTTATATATTATTAACATCGTGGACATATAAAACCGCATATAAATAATTACACACTACGTACAATCCCTTATTAAATGTCTACATTCCAGTCTGACTTCAGATATACACAATGTCATTGTTTTATATATTATTAACATCGTGGACATCTAAAACCGCATATAAATAATCACACACTACATACAATCCCTTATTAAATGTGTACATTCCAGTCTGACTTCAGATATACACTTTGTTTTATCAGAGCCGGAGATTAAATAGAACTCAAGCGTCACAATTCACTGCACAAAGTGAATACATTAAACTATGAATGGGTGACGACACTAACACATATAGGGGAACACTACCTGCCTTGAACAACGGACATGTAAACGCCAGCTAGTACCACACATATTTGTTTTACTACAGAACTGGTATCCAAAGAAAGGGCCTGGGGGAACAGTCATCACGTTTGAGGGATGTGGATTCAATGAGACAGACAATCAAGTAGCAGTAGCTGGGAGAAAATGTCAACTGAAGGGCACGAGGTAAATCAGCTTCAGTGGACTACATTATTACTCAGATGGAGGTGCGTGCAAGATCAGTAACGATTAATTATCACAATCAACAGTCTCATCTGGCACAGTTTGCACCGATCCTGTATCTGAAAGCCAGCCTCAGTAAAAATTAATTATGTGGACCTTATTGTCACCAGGAACTACGTTGTCGTTTGTTTTGAACTCCCATGGAACTGATACACCTGTGAACTAACACTGCATGAACAACTCCCTTCAACACTGTATTATGACGTCAGTGACGATCTCTGTAACCTAGAACTGACTCCTTGTGATTGAGTGAGTGAGTGAGTTGGGTTTAACGATGCTTTTAACAGTATTCCAGTTATATCGCGGCGTGTCAGCGTAATGTGGGCGGAAAGCCCGAAGTGATGCAGGTCTCAAACGTTTACCACTTCGGTGAAACCCACGAGCACGGGTATGGTGCTGACAAACCTAGAAACATAATCGGGGGTGAACCGGGACACAAACATAGGTTTCTGGCGTGCCCAGGGGCCGCAACTCTACACAGCGAATCGCGGCACCTTAGACAACTGGGCCCCCCTTGTGATTGAAGCCACGTGGGGTTAGTGTGGGGTTCGGAAGCATCGATGACTAAGTCATCTAAACTATGCTATTCGTGTCCGCGTTATCATTGCAGTTTGACCAGGAGACAGTGCACACTGGGGAAGAAGCCAGGACAAGAAAATCAAAATGTCAAGAAAGATGAGATGAAGGTTCAGTTTCCTGACTGCTCACTTGGCAATTTTACAATCACGCCAGACCCAGTCATTACAGATGTATTCCCGACAACATCCATACAGAGGTATGCGCTGTTTATACATATTTCATGTTTAACGACGCCACAGTATTTAGATAGACAATGTACTTGATATTTGAAATTAAGAATTCGTTATTCCGTAATATGTAGTTACGTTGAAAAGGGATGCATCCAGTTTTTTAATTAGCGTTGGCAAAATTGGTAGTTATTTAATCAGTTTCATATGTACAGTCGCCCAGTATATTACACAGTCTGCGTAGAAATAGAACAACGGCATGGAACTCGGTTGTTGGTGATGTATAAGATATATCAGCAGCATCGATACTCATGTATTCAGATATATATACTGACGGAACTGTGCTTGATACGAAGTGGTGTTAATTTGACCATAACTTGTGACTGGTGACAGAGAAGCACTCCCTGAAAGGATGTGACCACCAGTTGCGTTGATACAGGCAGCGGCGGTGCATTGAAGACACCAGATGATTGAATACAACCAGGGGAATGTTTTCCCAAATGTCAACCAAAGATTGGCCCTACTGAGCTAGCGTTCCCGGCCGGTTCTGGTCCAGACGTAGGCGTCGTTCCATCTAATCCCAGATATGTACTATGGTCTGGAGAAACAGCAAATTGAATGGTATGCTGCCTCAAAAGTCTGTTTCAACACATGCAACATGTGGGCGGATATTATCCTGCTGCAACGTGACATTACATCCCTGCATTTGCACAAAGGGTCGAACATGGTCTCGAACGATGTCGCCCCAAGAGCGTACGCCATTCAAATTGCCATTTACAATGCTGAGTTTTGTTCTCCCTTGAGTTGTGACGTCACCCCACACCATTACACACCCACCTCCAAACTGACGACGCTGAGTAACTAAGCGTAGCTAAAGCCTTCTCCTGGACGCCCATTGACCCTTGCACGACCACCAGAAATGTCCAGATGAAACCTGGACTCATCTGTGAACAGTATTCTGTGCCAGTTTTGTCTTCTGAACCTCAGATACTGTCTACACCAAGTAAGGCAAGGGTGACGGTGAAGTGGAAGCAAAAATGGACGCCAGGGCCGGATGTTGTGCTTTCTCAACCGGCTGCCAACAAATCTCTGCTACTAACTGGTCTCAACCCAAGATTTGTTCGAACTGTTAATGTGGCAGACTGGCATCGATTCCGTAGATGCACCAACCAAATATGGTTGTTGACGTGTCATGTTGACGACCTACCCTTGGCAAGGCATGGGTCTCCAAAGATATGATATTGTGTTTTGGCGACAATCAAAACGTTTCACAACTTCGTATTGCGCCATTCCTGTTTGCAGCGTACCCAAGGTGCGTGGAAAATGAAATCACGACCTCAAACTAGTGGGTATGTCTTCATGTTTATGCATTGAAAGATGCATTAAAATTTCATTTAAAAAATATGGAACTTTTTGTTGAGCATTGATGAAGATAGACAGACAGAGAGGAAGACAGAGACAGACAGACATACAGACAGACAGACATACAGAGACACACAGAGAGATTAGCTCAGGAAATGTAGATGAATCAGTGCAACGAAATAGTACATATTGATCTTGTGTCCCATGTGTGCTCAAATTTAATAAAATCCCCTATTTCACTTATCACTTATAGATCTTATCATATCAAAGTTGTTGGCTAGTTGTCAGCCATCTAAATATGTCTGATAATTTTTATACCGATATCTCCAGGTTATCTGCATCTTTAATAATTCTAGTGGGACGACAGGGTCCCATAACCTCATTCGTCGGTTGTTGTGTGGAAGGTAATACATCATGTCAGTGTGGCAGCAAGTTCATTGGTTAATAACTAATGTATGGCTTGCAGTGGAGGTCTGACAATCACAGTCGTGGGGGAGAACTTTGACGCAATACAACAGCCGCGGATTAACATGACTGTGTTTAACAGCACTCACGGTGCGGTGAGTGAATCATCTTTCTACAAGTGTGTGTTTGTATGTGGAGAGATTGGTTGGTTGGTTTGTTGCTTAAAGCCGCACTCAGCAATATTCCAGCTATATGACGGCGGTCTGTAAATAATCGAGTTTGGACCAGACAATCCAGTGATTGATATCATGAGCATCGATCCACGCAATTGGGATCGATGACATGCATCAACCATGTCAACGACTGACCACCCGATCCCGTTAGTCGCCTTTTACGACAAGCATAGTCGCGTTTTACGGCAAGCATGGGTTGCTGAAGACCTATTCTACCCCGGATCTTCAAGGGTCGTGGAGAGAGGATGGATGTTGCCTATCATTGTGCCAGGCTGTCCGTGTTACATACCAGCATGTGTGTCTGTGTGTCACCATCACTTCATATATATTTAGTTGCCGTACACGGTGTCATATTAAGTTATTACGCCACGCCCAATATTTTCTTCTGCTAACCTAATATAACACTGTAAAAAACGTCAAAATGAAAACTTGACACTTACAACCATCATACAGGACAGGGTCAGTACATATGTTTCCGATACAACGCTTAAATGTAAACACAAACGTTAACAATGGAATATATCATGCACTGAAATGTGAATGTTGAAACAATCATAGCTAAAATGGATAGAATTATCATAAAAATGCCCGCAAATTAACAGAAATCTGCGGGCCACTGCAACTTGATATTGCTATGTGACGTCTTTGGCGTCACGTTTCTTGTTTGTGACGTCATCCTTTAATATGTTCTATGACGTTGCTATTTGTAAAGCCCCCGTTACACAAGCAAAAACTTTGATATAAAATTGGGTTAAAGAAAACTTTGACCAAGTTTTCCTGGTTCAAGTTGGGCTGTTTACACTCATCAAAGTTTTTGACAGGCTGTCAAAGTTTTTGCCAAGATGGATGCTACTGACAAAGAATGTTTTGCTGTCTTTTGTGTTTTGTCATGTTGAGAAGGCGGCGTCGGGGTAGGCAAAGGCATATCTGGTCCCACGAATAGCTGCTCGTTGTTGAACCAAATCCATTAATTCTTCTAACATTTCGTCAGTCCAAAATAGTTGGCTCATTTTGACTTGACTCTATGCACCTCCGGTTGAAAAGGGGAAATGTTTCTTGCATTCTGATTGGCTAAATTAAATCAACGTCATCAAACTTTGATCAAAGTTTGACGAGAAATAGGACCGGTTTCTATTCCATCAAAGTCCGTAAAAAACTCTGTCAAAGTCTTTGACGGCATGTTACACAATTAAAAGAGTTTTTTATCAAAGTTTGGGGAATGGAGATATTTTCACGAGTGGCGTGATCGTGAAAATCTCGTGAAAATATCTCCTTTTCCCCCGTCACGAGATGAGAGAAACATGATATTCTCGAGACGTATGAAATATCCTATTGTTTTTGTGTAGATGTCAACCGGAAAATTAAACTATTTCATTAAAAACGTAAAACCGTGAAACCCTACCTAACACACAGGGATGGTTCACCAACCCTTGGGTTTGAGACTAAAAAAGTGGTTTGCAAAATATACAACAATATAAACAAAAGTATAAAGAAAATAGGAGACCGCTGTTCGAAGCGAACGAATACACACTTGTCAAGTAACAAAAGTGGCGCTTTGCGAAAGGAACAGTCTCGATTGACGAGTTAAATGAGAAATTTACAGTTTATAACGAAACAATTTTGAGAGAATAACAAACGGCAAGAAGTGATATTAACTCCATAAACGACCATCTGCCAAAGTGGAACTAACTTAAAAAAGACGTCAACAGTTTGTGTACGGGGTAGACACTGACGATAAAGGGAGACAATTAAAGGGGATGTAACTCTTGTATGACGAATAGTTCCGTCAAAGTGTTATGTTCACTGCAGTGAATTATCAGATATTATGTTCACTGCTATGAAACATCACTTTTCTCAACTTAAGAAAACTCAGTCTTTCACACTGAAGTATATAATAAAAGCTTTTTTTCTCCATATTTTTTTATAAATAAAGCCAGAACGTGGTTTTTTAAATGAATAATGTCTTTGCTCATCACAATTAATTATATTAAAACACAAAACAATGTTAAATAACGAATTTGTGTACCAGAATTGCCATGTGATATATGTGAGGTGGGTGTTGGAAAATCCAAAATGGCTGTTGCTGACGGTGTGCGGTCAGTAACAACTATCATGGATTTACACTGATGTGGGGTCAGTATATATATACTTTGTGTCTGTGTGTGTGTGTGCGTGCGTGCGTGCGTGCGTGCGTGCGTGCGTGCGTGCGTGCGTGCGTGCGTGCGTGTGTGTGTGTGTGTGTGTGTGTGATGTGATATACATATGTTTGTCAATGTAGCCATGTATTCATCTTTCACAGTGTATATACATATTATGTCAGTGTTTCCATCTGTCTACATACGCATGGATGTCAGTGTGCTACCATGCATTCACCTTAATCTGCGTATATACATTTGTACGTTGTTGTCTTGCCATGTGTTCATCTATCACTGTGTATATATACATAAGCATGTCACACTCACCATGTGTTCATCTATCACAGTGTATAAACATATGTTTGTCAGTGTGTAACCATGTGTCCATCTACCACTGTGTGTATATACATATATGTTTGTCAGTGTGTAACCATGTGTTCACCTATCACTGTATATAAACATATGTTTGTCAGTGTGTAACCATGTGTTCATCTATCACAGTGCATATACATATATGTTTGTCAGTGTGTAACCATGTGTTCATCTAACACTGCGTGTACAGATATGTTTGTCAGTGTGTAACCATGTGTTCATCTACCACTGCGTGTACATATATGTTTGTCAGTGTGTAACCATGTGTTCATCTACCACTGTGTGTTCAGATATGTTTGTCAGTGTGTAACCATGTGTTCATCTACCACTGTGTGTACAGATATGCATGAGAGTGTAATCATGTGTTCGTTCCTCTGTCACTGTGTATATAGATATATACATCTGAGTATGTTTGTTTCAGAATTGTACCAGAACTAACAAACCTACACAGGGGAAGGTGTTTTGTGTGACGCCACCGTTCGTAACGGAAAATCGAAATAAAACAACTGGCAACCTTTCTGTTATAATGGACGGAGTGATAAAACATTATAACATTACAGTCTATCCAGATCCAACCTTGGTATACTCACGAACGCCTGTCGTGGTCAGTGAAGGAGATATGTTAAACATACCTGTAAGTACGATCTGCAGCATGTACAACAGCTAAATATATACTCGTGAGTATAATATGTAACATAAACACCAGTTAAACGTACCAGTAAGTATGGTATCCAGTTAATACACAAGCTACACATGCCAAGTACTAAGATATAACAGCATGTACAACAGCTAAATATATACTCGTGAGTATAATATGTAACATAAACACCAGTTAAACGTACCAGTAAGTATGGTATCCAGTAAATACACAAGCTACACATGCCAAGTACTAAGATATAACAGCATTTACAACAGCTAAATATATATCACTATATATACATGTGCATGTCTGTGTCAGTGGTTGTCAGTGTGTGATAATGTGTTCATCTATCACTGCATGTACATGTGTGTGTCAGTGGTTGTCAGTGTGTGATAATGTGTTCATTTATCACTATTTATCCCGCGATATGCCAAGGAGAGGCACGGGCCACCGAGCCGTGGATGCCCGTGCCTATAATAAAAACAGAAGATGAGATTGGGTTCAATGGCCGAGGGTGTGCAGGTACTAGTGGGCTACTTAGCTGCTAATTGTGTATACCAAAATGCTACCGTTGCCATGGCCACGCGCGTGGCCAACGGCGATTGCAGCTAGCGCTGCTGGCCTGAGACTGCTTCCGCTGTCCGGCCCCCACGGTAGCATATTTAACCGCTACCATTGTTTGGCAACTCCCACGCTGCCAAAAGCAGCTCCACGCTGCTGGCCTAAGTCAGACTACCGCTGCCCGGCCCCAGGTAGCCGGCCAAAGCAGATCCCACTGCCCGGCCCCATTAGCAAAACCATTGTGCGGCTCCCACGCCGCGGACCCAACTGTCAGCTACCGCTTGACAAGACGACTTCCGCCGCCGGGCCCATATACGTGGCAATTGTTTGCCCCAACGTATGTTATTTTACGATTCCCCGGCTGAAAAGTCGGGAAAGACAAGGTTCCCACTGAGAAGCAGGTAACCCCGGAAAGGTTCCCGCTGAAAAGCAGGTAGCCTTAAGCACGAGTATTAATTTGGAAGCAAGTTAATTTGTTACTAGCAGTGTAGCCCACAAGAACCCCGCCACAAAGCACCAGAGTGCTACCCCACACCCACGGCCACGCGATACGCGGAGATAGCATTGTTGCCCGGCTTGCCTATGTACTGAAAGGAAACACAAACCTGTGGAGATAACAAGCGCCCGGGCATGCAATAAATTGGCCATGCGCCGTTAAACCATTTGCCCTGCATGTAGGCCCCAAAGCCGGCGCCACCCGCTGCGTCTGAAAACAGCTGGAGGAAATCGCTGTCCACCCATAGCTGGTCCTGAAACACTGAAATGCCTTTATAACTCGTAAGAAATGTTAACCACATTTGTAGGTCTTCCTTGACCCAGCTGGTAATCCTAATGTGGTGAAATGGTTGCTTACCTTTGCTAAGCAGATCGGTTAGCCTGCGGCTGAATGCCCTTGCCATTGGTATAGCCCTGCACATAAAGTTAAGCTTGCCTATGAGGGACTGAAGGGCCCTTTTTGTGACCTTGATGTTACCTGTTGACAGAATGTCTTGGATTTCCCTTGTTGCCTCCTTGATCTTGGACTCTGGGATTCTGATCTGCATTGCAATGGTGTCGATTTCCAGCCCTAGAAATGTCAATTTGGTTGTGGGGCCCACCGTCTTGTCGTGCGCAGTAGGAACCCCAAGCTGTTCTAGTGTATTCACGCATCTGTTGAGGTTGTCTGAGCAGTGGCTGGTGCCTGCTGTGCCCCCCGTTAGGAAGTCATCCAGGTAATGCATGATCGGACACGTTGGAAGATGCGATTGCATGCACCATTGCAAGAAGGTACTAAACGTTTCAAATATGGCGCAAGATATGGAGCAGCCAAATGGTAGGCATTTATCGAAATAGAACTCACCTTCGAATCTGATGCCTAGCAGCTCGAAATCGGATGGGTGGACTGGTATAATTCTAAAGGCCGACTGAATGTCGAATTTTGCTAGTAGTGCTCCCTTTCCCAGTTGTTGAACCATATGGGTAGCTTCATCAAATCTGGCGTACACAACGGAGCAGGCCTCTGTGTCTATGAAGTTATTTATAGATTTACCCCTGGGATAGGATAGATGGTGAATTAGACGGAATTCCTCCGCATGCTTACCCAGGTGCTGACCATATCCTGGCTGCTTCTTGGGCACCAGGCCTATTGGGGATACTTGGAGGTTGTCTAAGGGGGGTGTCCTTGAAGGGGCCCGCCATCCTGCCAAGGTCGACTTCCTTTTGTAGTTTTTGTTTCACGTAGCCTGCCGTGTCTTGGTGCGTGGCTGAACGCAAGTTTCGTGCCAGGCGACCCGTGCGGCTTCCCTGGAACTCGAGCTTAAAGCCAGAGCTAAAACCTACCCATAAATAATTTGCATCTCTGTAATTGACCCTAGCATATTGGCGTAACCAGGGTGCCATTTCATTGAGATCCACGGGGGAAGGGGCCATTGAATTTACCTGCCTTGACGGCTGGTTTTCTGTTAGGCAAAAGGCTGATTGGGCTTGTATGGGGTCGGTTGGACCCCATTCCCTCGAAAGCAGGTCCTAGAGCTATGGGCATGTTTGCCACACTTACCGCATTTGTGAGTGTACTTACAGTTGACCCTGCTACAGCCAAATTTATTGAAATCCCAGCATACCTGACTGGCGATGTCCCCCTGTACGCGTGTCATTGCGCCCCGTCCGCCTGATTCTGGTTGTAGTACCGGCTGTGTTACCATGTACTTTAGCCACAACTCCCCGTCGATGTTGTCCCAGCGTCGTGAGGGGTCCCTTGACATTCTGTGTCGGAATTGTTGGTCGTAGGTTGACCAGACATCCCCCCCCCCCCCCCCCCCCCCCCCGAATCGAAGTGCCGCCGTTCTTATGGTTTCCATGTAGGACAGCAACCCCTGGGTTGTGCGGACCTCGGAGTGCCTACTAACATATATACACATGAAAATGTGGAAAGCTGAAGTCCAGCTTGCCAGGGACAGGCGCTTTGGTTGCTGCTTTATTGGTTTAAAAATTTACCTTACCTGCGATGTGATTGGCTGGCCAAGCCGCGTCACCGTCGGCCTCGTTGTAAGCATCGGGGATTCTCCCTATGTTGGGCGAAATGGCGGGAGAACTAAAACCAAGCCTTACCTGTTGGTTTGCGCTAACCGGGCCGGGCGCTGAATGTTCCAGCAACTGGAGTATTTTTTCCAGTTGCTCGTTTACCTGGGTAGCCGAGTTGGCAGCCTGCGCGGCATTTACAAGCTGCGCCGATTGTACGTTAATTCTGTTGCCACCTTCGATATTTCCGTAATTGGCAGACTCACCATCAGCTGTTGCCTCCTGTACAATGTGTACTCCCGGGGTTTGTCTTCTGGTTGTCCTGGCCTGCTTGGCTCCCCTCACAAGCTTGTGGTTGACGGCTGCTCTTCTCGGCGAGTGTTGGAATAGATGGTATTCAAAGCGTAATCGGCGAAACGGTCGCGACTGGGTACCAAGGAAACGTACAAAGCGAAAGCGATTAGATACAGTGACACACGTGTGTACTTTGGGAAGGGCTGTTCGCGAATGACGGACTAACAAAGGGCGGGATGATGCTTGCGCGGGATTATTCCCCGGGCACGGTGCCGAGTGGTGGCCCGGGGTGATTGAGTTACGGGGGGTGATTGGGTTACAGATGTAATTAGCCCATGGTTTGGATACGCGCGATAAAGTCATTTAGTAGTTAGTACTAAATGTAAATATACATGTGTGTGTCAGTGGTTGTCAGTGTGTGATAATGTGTTCATTTATCACTATATATACATGTGTGTGTCATTGGTTGTCAGTGTGTGATAATGTGTTCATCTATCACTGTATATACATGTGTGTGTGTCAGTGGTTGTCAGTGTGTGATAATGTGTTCATTTATCACTCTATATACATGTGTGTGTCAGTAGTTGTCAGTGTGTGATAATATGTTCACTTATCATAGTGTATATACGTATGTGTGTCAGCTTTAAATATATATCATATAGCTATGGCACAGACCATCCTTGGATCGAAGAATTAATGAAAGTTAGTTTTCTGTCAACTTAAACTTGATGTGTTTTCAGATTTACAGATGTTATTGAGTATTAACCTTCTGCATTTTGCCACTATTCAGGTTATACGACGAAGCAGTAATAGTCGTGTGATGTCTTCTGTTTAGGCTACCTTCGATGGCGTCAATGAAACAGATGTTCGAGTCGAAATCGGCCCGAGCAATTGTTCCAATGTTCATTTCAATGGCACGCTGATCACTTGTACGCCTGTGTTAATGACTGATGCCAATACGCCCCGGAATATCACGGTACAGTATATGAACATTGCAGTAATTACTACCAGCCGCGAACACGTGTTTAACATTGATCATCAGTAGGGAGACATACCAGAAATTGTGAAAGACTCCTTAGTGTAACTTAGAATACACTTATATTGATTTGTTCATATGAGAAATATGATCATTATATGTGCATTGTGTATTTCATTCTTTCCCTCCATACACACCAGGTTAAAATAGGCAACAACCTGAGTCTGTATGCAGGACAGATCATGTTTGTAACACGGATGTCGCCTTCTTACCACAACATTATCATCGGGAGCGTGGTAACAGTGGCAGTCATCGCCATCATCGTTGTCGCTGTAGCCGCCGTCTGTGTCAGGGAGTACAAATCAGCTCTGCATTCACGTCTGCAATCGGAGCTGACGTCAACTTCAGCAGATGGTAAGAATTATTTTCACAATATCGAGCTTTGATTGACTGAGAGAGGGTATCTAGTTATAGCCACTGTGAAGGGTATTCCTGCTACACCTCGTCACCTCAGTAGACGGCTACCACTTTGGTGAAACCCACGAACAAGAGTATTGTGTTGTCAACCCAAGCATCATAATTATACTCCAGTCTATGCTAGTCATAGAAGGTGACTTAATGGATCGGGCGGTCAGACTCGGGGACTTAGTTGATTGCTTGTGATTGTACCCCGACGGGTGGATCGTTGCTCATAACCTCAATCACTGGTTTGTCTGGTTCAGACTCGATAAGTAACAGGCCGCCGTCATATTTCTGCAATATTGCTGAGTTCGTCGTTCAAAAAAATATAATCATACCAATCCCCTTTGATCTTCTTTTGCCGTATGCAGCCTGTTTATAATTATCATAACGCATAATGACTGGCACTTTTCATTTGCGTTTCACTATTTTTGTATATTGTTTACGATACAGGACAGAATTTATACTTCCTATTGGAATCAAGAGGAGTTAAAGAGACGCTATCTCCGGAACTGAGGCAACGCATTGAACAGAACAAGGTCGTCCTGCCGTCATCAAGGCTGAAACTGGGCGCTACGATCGGCTCAGGTAGCAACATCAGTCTATTCAATCTGGATTAACTGCAATTGTAGTGCAGCCATTTAAGGACTGATGTACGCCAACACACCTCACGTTTACTTGTACATCAGGTAGATAAAATGCGCAACAAAGCTGAGCGATTTATGTGATTTGGAAAGGTGTTCTTATTTTCCATCAAGTTATAAACGCAGATATATCTCAAGCCAGTGATTCGATATAAGGTGTATGTATATTTCTCCTTCACTATTGCAGGTAACTTCGGCTGTGTGTACGCAGGCATGTTGTACCCAGAGTCTGGGGAAGAAGAAGGGGCTGAGAAAGTCGCCATCAAAACAATGCTGGGTAGGGCCTGGCCTTCTGAATATTTGTAGTGTTTCCCTATTACGATCCAATAGTTATTGGTTATATATATGTAAGGGAACTGGCTGGGGGGTAGATTAGGTGTGGGGTCATTGTAATGTCTTTCAGTAACATTTGTGGTTTTAGAATGTATGGAGCTGATAGAGACACTGCCCAGTTTCGTGACTCATGACCGAGGCTAGATGTATATCATTACGTATGTTATCCGGATGAAGTAAAGCTCTTAAAGCGAGAGTCTGTTTATAGTCTGTTTATAGTCGTCCTATATGATCTTCGCACTCACATACGGCAAGTGGATGAAAGTCATGAAATGATGATGTTTGCGATGATGTTGATATTTATTATTTCAGAAACAAGGTAACAAAAGCTGATCTGTCCTTGTGTGTTACGTTAAAAGAACGTATCTTGTTCACTGGACATGATTGAAGTCCTGAACAAAGTGTTTTGAAAAATTTGCATCTGTGTTCCAGATAACAGCCAGAACATGGATCTCTGTAGCTTTGTGGAGGAGGCGCTGGTTATGAAGGAGTTTGACCACGAGAATGTCCTCCAACTGTTGGGGATTTCGGTGAGCGAGAGTCAACAGCCAATGGTGGTCCTGCCCTTCATGGCTAACGGGGATCTCCTGTCCTTCGTTTCGGATGACGCGAAGGTATGGTAAATCCGATATACAAACTATTACAAGGTTTTCCTCAGCAGGCAACCTTACCTTCCACTTCAACATGCGTCACTGAATCCTGTCTGCTTGGATGACAAGGTGGACACGAGGTGGACATATGCAGTGTCAGTGACACTTGATAAGCGTAAAATAGTTGAAGATTTGAAAGATGCTGCAAAACATGGTAATTGTAAAACATTTTGGAACACCCTTAAACGGGTTTTATGTAGCAAACACTCTAAATGTGCAATATCTCCTGATGCTCTTCAGTTATATTTTAAAGATTTGTTAAACTCTAACAAAACAGAAGTGAATGAAGATTTGAATGTACTTGTAAATGAATTCATTGACAGTCACTCTTGTGATAATTGTGATAGCTTACCCATTACAGATGAGTTGTTATCAGATATTATTACTGATGAAGAAGTAGCTGAAGCGTTAAAAAGATTAAAACTCGGGAAATCTCCTGGTGAAGATGGAATCCCTCCAGAATTTTTTAAACTTTCAGAAACAATTCTTATTAAATACTTGAGACCTTTATTTAATAAAATATTAGATACCGGTATATTCCCTGAAGCATGGAACATTGGACTTATAATACCTATACATAAATCTGGTGTTACCTCTGACCCCAACAATTATAGAGGAATATCCCTGCTAAATGCAACTGGGAAATTATTCACGTCAATACTTGAAAAAAGACTACGATCATGGATGGATATAAACGATTTAATACATGAAGCACAAGCTGGATTCAGATCCAACTATTCAGTAACAGACAACATTTTCACACTCCAGGCTCTTTGTACTAAATATTTATCAAAGCGAGGGGGGCGATTTTATTGTGCTTTCATTGATTTCAAGAAAGCCTTTGACTTTGTGGAAAGGAAAAAATTATTATATATGCTCTTACAAAAAGGTTGCCATGGCAAGTTGTACAATGTCTTAGCTAGTATGTATTCTGCTGTTAAGGCTTGTGTAAAAACAGACAAAGGCAGAACAGATTTGTTTACAACTAGCTCCGGTGTAAGACAAGGCTGTATCTTAAGCCTGCTTCTGTTTATCTTCTTAATTAATGAGCTTGTAACTGACATTTATAAAACGTGCTGTCATGGTGTGTTTGTTTCAGAAAGTATTGAAGATATTATGCTACTACTTTTTGCCGACGATGTGACTATGTTCTCATATACAGTTATTGGTCTACAAAGACAATTAGATATCTTAAGAAATGTTTGCATTACCTGGGGCCTAAGTGTCAATCTTGATAAAACAAAAACAATTGTTTTCCGAAACGGTGGCATTATACGAAAATATGAAAAATGGTTCTATGGTTCTATAAATGTAAAACTTGTCACTTACTACAAGTATCTTGGAGTATTTTTCTCCTCAAGGCTAATCTGGTCAATGGCCTGTAAAAGCCTAGCATCACAGGCTTCTAAAGCCACTAGAGCCATTTATCATGTTTTCAAAAGAAATAGCTATATAACATTCGAAACAGCTTGTACAATGTTTGATTGTAAGATTGCTCCTATATTACTTTATGGGGCTGAAATCTGGGGGGCAAAATATTATGAATGTATAGAAAAAGTACATACGTCCTATTTTAAAAATTATCTTTGTATCGGAAAATATGCCTCTAATAAAGCTATTCTTGGTGAAACTGGACGATTAAATATGTTCGTGTTTAGCAAAATAAGGGTACTTAAATACTGGTTGAGATTGCTACGTATGAATCAATGTCGATATCCAAAACAATGTTACAATCTACTTAAACAGTTAGATGATAATGATAAACAAACCTGGGTGTCAGATGTAAGATATATTTGGTTTTCTTCAGGCATTTCATTTGTATGGATCTCTCAACATATTGGCGATGAAAATCTCTTTTTGCTAAAAATAAAACAAAGGCAGAGTGATATGTATTCTCAAGAGTGGCATGACTCTATTTCTTCATCAAAATATCTGTCCCATTATGCAAATTTGAAATCACTTTTACAGCCAGAATTTTACATCAGTAATCTCACGAATAAATCACTCAGGAGAGCATATTGTAAATTCAGAATATCGCTACACGGTTTTAAGATTAACATGCTACGAAAGTCAAAACATACAAATGAAGACTTGAGTTTATATCTATGTACCCACTGTACAGGGAGGCAATTAGAGGATCAATTTCATGTTTTGTTTATATGTTCAAAATATTCTTCTGTCAGAAACCACTATTTGCCTTGGTTATCCAATGTCCATCATGATAATCACAGTTTATGTAATCTACTCAACTCCAAAAATATCAACATTGTAAAGGCTTTGGCCTTATACTTAAATCATGTATTTAATGTGAAATAAGACTACTTGTATTTTTTTTCCTGACATCACGTGACGCAGCAATTATTGTAATTGTAATTGTACTCTAGGCCACATGGCCCAAAATACTGAATAAAGAATCTTTTATCTCTTGAATCTTGATAAGCGGAATGGGTTCATCCTAAACATTCCATTACGACCAGTGTAGGCAGACTGGGACAACTGGTTCTTGTGATATTAAGACTGTAAGGGACAACTGGTTTTTGTGATACTAAGACTGTAAGGGCAACTGGTTCTTGTGATATTAAGACTGTAAGGGACAACTGGTTCTTGTGATATTAAGGTTGTGTGGGACAAGTGGTTGTTGTGATATTAAGACTGAAAGGGACATGTGGTTCTTGTGATATTAAGATTGTGTGGGACAACTGGTTCTTGTGATATTAAGACTGTAAGGGACAACTGGTTTTTGTGATACTAAGACTGTAAGGGCAACTGGTTCTTGTGATATTAAGACTGTAAGGGACAACTGGTTCTTGTGATATTAAGGTTGTGTGGGACAAGTGGTTGTTGTGATATTAAGACTGAAAGGGACATGTGGTTCTTGTGATATTAAGACTGTAAGGGACAACTGGTTTTTGTGATACTAAGACTGTAAGGGCAACTGGTTCTTGTGATATTAAGACAGTAAGGGACAACTGGTTCTTGTGATATTAGGACTGTAAGGGACAACTGGTTCTTGTTATATTAAGATTGTGGGGGACAACTGGTTCTTGTGATATTTAGACTGTAAGCTAAACTGGTTCTTGTGATATTAAGACTGTAAGGGACAACTGGTTCTTGTGATATTTAGACTGTAAGCTAAACTGGTTCTTGTGATATTAAAACTGTAAGGACAATTGGTTCTTGTGATATGAGGACTGTTAGGGACAACTTATTCTCGTGACATTGAGTTTGTGTGGGACAACTGGTTCTTGTGATATTAGACTGTAATGGACAACTGGTTCTTGTGATATGAGGACTGTAAGGAACGACTGGTTCTCGTAATATTAAAACTGTAATGGACAACTGGTTCTCGTGATATTAATATTAAGCTGTAATGGACAACTGCTTCTCGTGATATTAAAACTGTAAGGAAAACTGGTTCTTGTGAAATTCAGATGCGTGTTGGCCATCTGGACGTCATGACTTTGGTGCTTACATTCTCACCAATGTCTTCTATACCGCAATGTGTTCCTTTTTCTATTTGGAAACTGGACATCATACGCAAAAGGAGAATGGTAACATACTTGAAAGATGTCTTCGCTGGACATGACATCATGCCAAAGTCCTAGTCATACTAAGACCCATGAGTTTGGTAGTCAGTGTACCATGGCCATGGTTAATTACTTGAATAAGTCTTTGTTACACATGGTATTACGAATATTGCATAAGGTGAGCCTACAGAGTCTCATAACTTTGGGACCGTCTCCGTGGTCTAATGGTAGAGCGTCCGCCCGGAGAGCGTCCGGAGTTCGGGTCCGGGGTTCGATCCCCGACCGCGTCATGCTAAAAGACGTTACAAGATTGTACTTGTTATTACCCTGTCTGGCGCTCGGCATTAACACAGCAAAAAAAATGCAGTTTCCGGTATCCGGATACCTGCCGGATACCACCGGACACTTACCCAAAACGCGTCCGGGTATCCGGTGGCAGATACCTTGCCGGATACCAGATCCGTGGTATCCGGCATGGACACCTCACCTGAAAGTATGCCACCTGGAATCCGGGTATCCGGCACCGGATACCTCACCGGATACCTCAATCTGGGTGTCCAAGGATCCGCACCGGATACCAAGAATCCGGCACCGGATACCTCATTCTGAGTTTCCAAAAACATGTCACAATTTGGGGGTGCATTTTGTTCAATTAAGTGTGAAACACCTAAATATATATTGGAAACTAACCATAAAAATTGAACATTGCTGAAGGTATCCGGCAGGTATCCGGCAGGTATCCGGATGCAATTTTTCGAGATGTCTTATTTCTGGTAAATAATGTTAGCCTGGGCATATCAGATAGCTGTAGTAATATTCTGTGTCATTTTAGTTGTAAATATCCCCTTAAAGTTGAGATCTATGGGCATGTACTTTTGGAGAAGACAATTTTTTTCAATTTCATCTATAATTCTTTTTAGATGTTAAGCTGTTTAATGAACAAACATCAGTTCTAATACATGTATGATGATATCCTTAAATTTCATGTTCAGACTTCCAGATTATTCTGAGTGAAAGTATAAACTCATCGACTGTGTGCTCACTTGGGCCTTTGGTCCTAGTGAGATGATAATATGATTATTTGTAAAGGTACAAGTACTTGTTATGAGCATACCAGCTTCATTTAAGTTTGAAACACAATATGCCTCACTCTGAGGGTGACATGTACCAGATTTCATCACACTACAGAGAGCTGTTCCTCAGTTACTGTGAACATTTTTACTGAAAGACATTGAAAGCTAATTTGACCTTCAATATCAGTTGCGACTATTTCAAAAACAATTGTAAAGTGCTTCATTCAGTGTAATATTGACAAACATATGACAATGATATACAACTATGTGTATAAGAGTTATTTAGACTTCTGCAGGAAAAGGCACATTAGAGAACAAGAGTCATCAGAAAGATGACATATCCCCCCGGCAGCTGTCTGTAAAGTAACCACTAGTGCATTTCTGTATGTAATGAGTCAACAGTTGAATGTTCTTTAAGAAGCATACATTGTTTACCCACAAAAGATCCACCATGGTCGCATCCATATGAATGCCAAGTTTCGATCAAATACATTGAATGTTTTTCGAATTCTGCCCCAGAAATGAACCTCATCCCCAATTGAGTCTATGTCCAACTTCATTCCATAAAAAAATTAAAAAATAAAAATTAGAAAAATCCCAAAATTTGAAAGGCACCACTTCAGCATGTGCATGATAGCTTTGCCAAGTTTCGATCAAATACACTGAATGGTTTTCGAATTCTGCCCCGGAAACGAACCCCATCCCCAATTGAGTCTATGTCCAACTTCATTCCATAAAAATTTAAAAAAATAAAAATTAGAAAAATCCCAAAATATCAAAAGGCACCACTTCAGTATGTGCCTGATAAGAGTTGCCAAGTTTCGATCAAATACACTGAATGGTTTGGGAATCCTGCCCCGGAAAAGGAAATGATTACGGACGGACAGACGGACAGACAGGCTGATCACTATATCCCCCGTATTATATGCCGGGGGATAAAAAGTAAGTGTATGACCTGTTGCCAACTTCTATCCCTGCCCTAAGGAAGAGTTTGGCCATTAACAATTTTTTTGTCTGGCTGTGACATTGACCTTTGACATAGCAGATCAATGTGTTATTCCAAAGATGTCCGAGCAATGCATGGGTTTATACGATAACTGTGGCTATCAAACTGAGGCAAAATATTGGAAAATCCCCATTTACACAGCTGGCTAAAGAAACAAACAACAAACAAATTATCAATTTCTTTTATTTATATGCATATATCACACATTGAACAGTGTTCACATAATGGTTCCTGATGCAGTATGCACTTTCCTCCCATTCTTCAATACTCATAACAGAGCGGGATAACTGTTCGCTTGAAAGCATCAGCAGACCATGCTCACCAGTTCAGAGTTACTTGCCCTCAAACATCCTTTTCCTTCTATATTGCCATGGAAAAACAGGAACCAGGATGAGGGGAGGCCAGATGGGCTCTATCCCTGTTGCATTGTGTTAGTAGAATTGTGAACATTCTATTTGGTGTTTGGGTCCACATTTATAGACAAGTAGTCGCAAACATCATTCCTTTCAAGTGATTACCACATGGCCAAAGACAATAATTTCTTCAACGTCCTTGAAGGGTCCCACTCCGACTTGGCATTGGTTGGTCTTCTCACATTAGCCTGACCACCCTTTGTGAGTGTGTCCCAGTGTCAATTGGCATATAACTTCTCGGTAGGCTCCCATTGAAATAACAGGACTCTCCTCATCGCTGTCTGCCAATCACTTCGGATATCTTGAAGGGTCCTTCCAGACTGTCAACCTGTCATCCGGGTATCTCAAGCTGGACTTCAGTTTCTGCAAAATTATGTATAAAGATTGTAGCAAAAGAAAAGAATTGTTGCAACATGTACTTACAGATAAAAGGCAGCAAATTCACTTAATTTATCATCTTTGAGTTTAGTTATACACCAAACATTTGAGATATATATTGTTCCATGCTGATGAGTTGAAACAATCATTAACTGACATCTCTTAAAAATGTTCCTAGCAACCTATGCTTGCCATACAAGCCAAAGTAATAGATGAGGTAGCAAGTGGGCTCATTGAAAGCTCGTAATCGTACCCAATAACGTGGGATGTTGTCCATAACAGTCATCATCGGTGCGTCTGGATCGAGCTCATAACATTAATCTCTGGTTTGTCTAGTTGAGATTTGAGATTTGATTAATTTATAATCCTTGTCATTTAGCCGAACTATTGCTGGATGTTGTGTTAAATGAGTGAATTGGGTTTAACGCCTCTTTGAACAGTATTCCAGTTATATCACGGCATGTAAGCTTGATGTGGGAAGAAAGCCCGAAGTGATGCAGGTCTTACATGTTTACCACTTTGATGAAACCCACAAGCAAGTGTATGATGCTACCCTCGATTCAAACCCACGACCATCGGTTTCTGTCAAGCCCAAGAGATGCAACTATGCACAGCAAGTTGTAGTGTCTTTGATAATTAGGCCATCCATGCCAACAGGTGATAAAGAACAAGCAAACTGAAGAAATATTTGCAGAATAGCTACATGAACATGATGAACCAAACAGAATAATTTCAAATATTTACCACTCACTGCTACTCTTCTCTTGTTCCTCATTGCTTCCCTTTTTCCATTGATGCTGTGCAGATGACTGACTCATTCATTCATCCAGACATTCTGCAAACATAAGTAGCATTCACATTAGAGAAATGTCCAAACTGTACATGCTGTACATTGAATTCAATTGAAAAGGCCTCAGTTGAGTTTCCAACTTAGAACTGTCCTTATTAAAATATTTCATCCCAAACATTCAGAGATAAAACATAACCCCATATTTAACAACTGTCAAACAATTATTTGACAACAAAGCCAGGGTCATTCAACATACACTTTACATAAGGAATCACTTGTTGCAAAAAAGATCCTCGCCAAGGTCAGAGTCATTCCATGAAATATTGAATGATTAAGTTATGAAGCTTATACAAAACAAGGACATAACAGTGTAATTATAACAATATCCTAAGCGTAAAAAAAATAAAGTCTTTGGTGGCCATTATTGTAAATTATAATCTGTATTAGCATCCCACGAAAGTTTAGAGTTAATAATCGTTCCTAGATCTTGGTACTTTTCTTCATTATCTATAAAAAAGCGGATCTAATTTGGATCATCTTGTTTTGACCACAAATCCATTACGCCCCTTATGCTAACAAACAGTTGACCATTATACTAAAAAAAGGACCCTTGGCGTTTACGGTAAAGTATGTAGAGCAGGAAAATATCTACATCAATCCGTTCCATAAGATCTCTGCACAGAAATCATAAGGCCTCGAAGCCCTGCTACGTACCTGGCAATACCAATCGCCTTTCCAAATACTGTTGATTTCCGCGTTGTGGATGGCTGAGAGGAACTTCGGCCGGCATTTCCGTGGTGGAGGTGAATGAGAACAATGTATCGATACACGAGGTAAGCTTATCGTAATCAAGAATCACAGTGTATATCGATACACGAGGTTTGTTTACATCCATGTTCTAAAATGGCGCCCTGGACCGTAGGGGAATATGGGTAAAATGGCTTGTTCCGGGTTAACACTAAGCTGGGCCCCGTCTCTAATATCACATTATTGTTTGGCGCAAGTTGACGACGCGCGTAGGGAGCCGGGAACCAGGTTAACACGACATAAGCTGGTTCCCGGCTCTCTATGCGCGTCGTCAACTTGCGCCAAGTTATATTAGAGACGAGGCCCAGCTTATACACTGAACACGATCGGTCATTTCGTCAAAACTGGCCAAATATTGAGATTGCAGCTGAGGTCATGCTGGCAGCTGAAGTGACACATTAAGGTAAGGAATATGTGAATATTACAATGACCACGTATTAAAGTAATTTACCACATGTAAGCCTGTCACATGTGACACATTAACTTTTATAGCCAACATGTAAGTAAATGTATAATTATATTTTTATATGACAAGTAGCCTGTCTATCATATGTTAGTATTTGCTTATGTATATAATGTAGAAATATGTTTACTTTAACTGGATAATTTGTATGCTAATGTGACTCACTGTCTTATTTCATATACTCCCTGTACTCTGTGAGAATGATTAATAGCCTCAACATATTTTTCCAGATTTGAAGAATCAAGAACAGCTTTAATAACAGGGAAGTTTTGCATCAGAGATCATCGTGAAGTGGAAGATAAGACATTTTAAGGGTATGAACATTTTCACTTGAACTAGTTGAACAATAACCATGATGACAACTTTATCATGGGGGAATTTGTGGTGGTGGGGTAGCCTAGCGGTTGAAGCGTTCACTCTTCGTGCTGAAGACCCAGGTTTGATTCCTGCCACATAGCTGCGATATTGCTGAGTGTGGCGTTAAACATCAAACAAAGCTAACAGCCGCATACTTACTCACGTGGGGATTCCAGGTTGAAGTTAGTCCCCATCAACATGATCAACCTATGCTAGTTGTGAGAGATAACTTAATGGATCGGGTGATCAGGCTCGCTGACTTGGTTGATCCATGTCATTGTATCCCAATTGTGTGGATCGATGCTCATGATGTCAATCACTGGATAGACTGGTCCAGACTTGATTATTTACAGACCGCCGTCATATAGCTGGAATATGGCTGAGTGCAGAGTTAAACAACAAACACCAACATGATTCTACAACCTGCTCTTGTGGATACCATTTTGAAGATCCTACACATAACTTCTTTTCGGGTCTTAACTATTGCAATATGTTCTACTACATGTGTTTTAAACATATATTTTTTTTATAGTGAACTGGATTTGCAAACAAGCCGATGGCTTATCTAAATGATGCTGAAATACAAAATAAGTATTAATAAAATACTAATTCTATACTTTTGCAAACTATCAGTTGAGCAATAATGTAATCATCTGATTATAAGTAGATAATGAAGGAGAAGTCCATATTGATTAAATCTACCAGATTCTGAGATAAATGCACGTATTGATTGATTTATTTCAATGTTTTCCTGTACATAATTTTCAACAATTCCATATAACGCTTTCTTATATCATATCCATGCTGTATAATAATACCTATTATTTCTAATAATAGCATAATTTGGACACACAAATAAGTAATGAATGGTATTTTTATAACAGGTCATTTGACATGAATCAGTTTTATGTGAATTTAAATCACTACAAGCTGATCTGAGTCATGAAAGGATATGCCTTCGATTCTGTGAAAATGGAAATGCTAAAACATCTCCCAATATTAACCATGCTATTACAGAATCTGTTCACTTGTTTTTGTATGTAAAATATTTTTGAACGATTACATCCATCTAATGATTGTTGGTATGTGTGATATGCCAGTAGAGGTATATGTGTACAACCATGTGCATACACATAAAAAAATTATGTATGTTTGGCTAGGTATGAATAGGTTGTTTTGTGCGACTTGTATATTAGCATCATCATAGTTTCAACAGACAGTTTATGTATATCAAATGTTAAATGTCTTTGTAGGGAGAATTGCATATCAAAACTCATTATTTTATTACTTATGAGTAGAACTTTTTAAGTATCTGGCATGATACATTTCCTTGGTCCACAGACACATGTTACCAGTAAACTGACTTGATAAGTAGCATAACAGTCAGTGTGGTTGGAAACTAACTAAGCCGTCACTACTCAATTAAGTAATTAACAGACAATTGCAAGTGATAATACCCACCTGACACTAATTGCCCTGTTAATCCCTAATCCACCATGAGTTGACATTGAGCTCATCTTGCTAATGAGCTGTTGTGAGCGTAACGAGATGATAAACATCAAAGGTGGGGCAGGCTTTGATCAAGTGTTCTGTAGAAGAGATTATGTCACTTGTTTAATGTTTATTTAGGATTAGCTAAATCCCTTGATGCGACCAAGACCATACTTGAGATTATCAGACAGTTTGTCTGGATACAACCTGATGTCTCAACTGTACTTATTGGATTCTGCCTTGTAGCAAACTATGTGTGTGACAAGGAATTTGACCACTCTGTGCAGATGCATAACAATGCATAATGAACTTGGGGTATGATTCAATTATGTCACACAAGTCAAAGATAGGTTCCACTGTATTTAGAAACAGACGATAGATGCAATACTGTGTAACTTTATAACAATCAAATGAGTATTCAAATAGGAATACACATATATTTACAATTACCCTTGAACAGTTCCAAAACCAAATAGAACTACTTAAATTATGATTACAGTTGACCAATATATTTGGCAGTTTTTGCCGTTATTGTTAATCTGAATTAAAGATAGGATAAATGATAAAAATATGATAATGCATATCACACACAAGTGTGTATTATACGCAAATAAATAAGTCTTGTATACATTGATTAATTGGAAAGGGTGCTAATTGGGATTGTTCACTAGCCAATATATGAGCAAATATTCCCATGGGCGCTTATTAGAGCAAGGCGCTTATTACGTCAAATACTTTAGTTCTGTTTTTATGTATAAGAACCTATTTTATGCAATTTGCATTGCCTTGTTTACCTTTCCTTATGTTTTGATGTAATGCAAACATTTGAGAAAAATTCAGGTGAGCCTGCCTTATGGCACTACAGGAATTGTTTTCAGAAGATCAATTACAATTTTGTATTTTCTGTACAATTTACTGTTTGCTATGGCTTTTTTACATTGGTTAACATGGTTTGGTTAACAGTTGCTTGATAAATTGTCATTACCTTACTCATTGAGAAACCAAATTTTTACCCTTTGTCAATATATGTGTGTTTCCTATATTTTTAATAACAAGCTTTTAAAGATGTTATAAATTGTTTCAGGCACCTGGATTTCACATTGACACCAGATCAGACAAGTCATACAAAGGACTCTCCGGATGATGAATAATCCTCCCCAGAACAACTAACAGGTTCACCTCAGAAAGTGATGATTCTGAATGAATAATGCCACATCAGTGTGATTCTTAATCAAGTCTAAAGGAATTAATACCACAGCAGTGAGACTGTTTATGTGGTGTACACTGACGCTGACTTTACAAATCTGAATGACTTTTGTGGTTTACTGCACAAACATAATTGACTTTAGATATTCTTCTACCTTGAAATTCTTCTGAGATTTGACTAATTTGTTTATTTAGAAAATGGCATTGAAGCACCTGTTTCTGTTTTTGAATGTTCTTGCAAACACCTCTGGTTACTGAACCAATGAAATGTCATAAAATCAATAAATATGATTTTTTATCTTAACAATTTTTGTGTTTTGCTTCTTTAAAGAAATATCATATTGATCATTCATAACATAGGTGCTAACATATATCAAATATACTAATGCCCTGAATGTTTTCCTACAATTAATACAGCTCACTGAACGAAGTTTTTAGTTTCATGTCAGTAGAAAAGTTACATTGATATTTTTATGTACCAGTACTTTATTAGGTGTTTTCTGTGGATGCCATTAGTCTTATGCACCCATTTGGGTTAATGATATTCTGTTTCGAACTTCAATGAAACTCGTCTGTCAAGATGTAACAAGTATTGATACAGTTCCAAAATAAACTTTTAATCTCACCAGGAACAAAGGCCCAAGTGAGCACATAGCCAATGACTTTCATTTTTTTGTCAGACTGAGTATGGTGTTATGCCACTTTATGAGCAAAATTCAAACAATATTATGATGGGTGACACCAAGCAATGTACCGATGTGGTGAATCGAATGCTTCAACCACTAGGCTAGAACAAACTGGGAATATGAAGATGATATGTAAGGATACCATCATACCAGGACTGAATGCTTTTCATTTAATACGCTGAACATCTAAATTGAAATATATATGAAAAATGTTTTCACCAAAAGTACATGCCCATAGATCTCAACTTCAAGGGGATATTTACAACTAAAATAGCACAGAATATTACTACAGCTATCTGCTATGCCCAGGCTAACATTATTTACTAGGAGAAAGACATCTCGAAAAATTGCATCCGGATACCTGCCGGATACCTTCAGCAATGTTCAATTTTCATGGTTAGTTTCCAATATATTTTTAGGTGTTTCACACTTAATTGAACAAAATGCACCCCCCAAATTGTCACATGTTTTTGGAAACTCAGAATGAGGTATCCGGTGCCGGATCCTTGGACACCCAGATTGAGGTATCCGGTGAGGTATCCGGTGCCGGATACCCGGATTCCAGGTGACATACTTTCCGGTGAGGTGTCCATGCCGGATACCACAGATCTGGTATCCGGCAAGGTATCTGCCACCGGATACCCGGACGCGTTTTGGGTAAGTGTCCGGTGGTATCCGGCAGGTATCCGGATACCGGAAACTGCATTTTTTTTGCTGTGTAAGGGGATAAAACAAGGACTGGTCGGCTCGGAGTCAGTATACTGTGTCCGAGTGGGGTATTCATGTTAAACTGCGGCATGGTATCTCAGCGGGCTAGCACTATAAATCAGCATCAGTCCTTACTAGTACAAGCAGCCCCCCCTCCCCTCCCCCCCCCCCTACACACACACACACATACAAAATAAACCTCCTTTCACCTCACCTCACCCCATATCTTTGGAAATTAAGTAAGAAGTATGACATGATGATTACACAGTTCAACCGTTTTATGATGGAGATGATATCGCGTCTAGTGTTATCCTAAACAGTCTCATGACTTTGTAATTATATTCTGTAATGTCCTCACATTCCTTGCAGGAGGTTCGGGTGTACGACATCCTGAGATGGGGTGTCGATATTGCCGACGGCATGAACTACCTGTCCACTCTCAAACTGGTGCACAGAGACCTGGCGGCCAGAAACTGCATGTGAGTTGTTCACGACAATATGAGAAAGGAGGTATCATATCTATAACATTGACTCTATCACACAGCCAACATTTCCTCATATCAACACCCTCGTTGCTCCCACTCTACCACTTGACCAATAGTTGCTCATATTACAGTTGACTTGTTCTGGTTCCGTACCATGTCCAAGGATTTATTGTCAGCTTGTGGTTTAAGCACGTCATGATCTAAGGCATTCAGGAACAATGAATACATAACAACTAAACAATACACCTTCCAACACCCGATGACAACACAGACATGATTGTACGGAGTCTGCAGCTCAGACATACATCATGGTCAAAAGACCCATGTATCCGGGACATTTCGTCCGGACGCCTCAGAAATGGGTCGTTATGTTAGACTTAAGGCACAATTCGTGATAATGTTATACACAAAGTAGCGGAGAGAGAGAATTTACGGATGTCAACTTTCTATTATGAGAAACACAACGTTTCGGAGTAAATGCTTACTCCTTCATCAGGTGAACGAGGTGACTGTTGACTTCCCTTGTCAGGTTTCCACCATTGTTTTCTTATTACTTTTGTTGTTTTTACATGTACATAAAAAAATATATGTACATTCTAGCATTCATTCATCTGATGAAGCAGTAAGCATATACTCCGTAACGTTTTGCTCCTCACGATATAGAAGCTGACATCCATAAATTCTCTCTTTTCTACAAATATCTCAATGCAATTCAAAGACTTGATGAAGACCATGGACCCGTTGACGAGTTACTCATCCTGATTAACATATTTTATTTAACAAGGATGAAGTAATCATGATCATGTATTTATCTGTCTCTCTATCACGTCACATGCACCGCCTCACTATACCATTACATGACGTATCTATCACGTCACATGCACCGCCTCACTATACCATTACATGACGTATCTATCACGTCACATGCACCACCTCACTATACCATTACATGACGTATCTATCACGTCACATGCACCACCTCACTATACCATTACATGACGTATCTATCACGTCAAATGCACCGCCTCACTATACCATTACATGACGTATCTATCACGTCAAATGCACCGCCTCACTATACCACTGCATGACGTATCTATCACGTCACATGCACCGCCTCACTATTACATTACATGACGTATCTATCACGTCAAATGCACCGCCTCACTATACCATTACATGACGTATCTATCACGTAACATGCACCGCCTCACTATACCATTACATGACGTAGCTATCACATCACATGCACCGCCTCACTATTACATTACATAATCTCTTATTACATAATATGTACCGCCTTACTACTACATTACATGGCGTATCCATCACGTCACATCCACCGCCTTACTATCACATAACATATTGTCTGTATCACATTATATGCACCGCCTTACTATAACATAACATGTCGTCTGTATCACAGTATATGCACCGTCTCACTATTACATTACATATCGTATCCATCACGTCACATGCACCGCCTTACTATTACATTACATGACATATCTACCACGTCACATGCACCGCCTCACTATTAAATTGCATACCGTCTGTATCACATTATACGGACCGCCTTACTATCACATTACATGTCGTATCTATCACGTCACATGCGCCGCCTCACTATCACATTACATGTCGTATCTATCACGTCTCATGCATCGCCTCACTATCACATTACATGACGTATCTATCACGTCTCATCCATCGCCTCACTATCACATTACATGTCGTATCTATCACGTCTCATGCACCGCCTCACTATCACATTACATGTCGTATCTATCACGTCTCATGCACCGCCTCACTATCACATTACATGTCGTATCTATCACGTCTCATGCATCGCCTCACTATCACATTACATGTCGTATCTATCACGTCTCATGCACCGTCTCACTTTCACATTACATGACGTATCTATCACGTCCCATGCGCCGCCTCACTATCACATTACATGTCGTATCTATCACGTCTCATGCACCGTCTCACTATCACATTACATGTCGTATCTATCACGTCTCATGCATCGCCTCACTATCACATTACATGTCGTATCTATCACGTCTCATGCACCGTCTCACTATCACATTACATGTCGTATCTATCACGTCTCATGCACCGCCTCACTATCACATTACATGTCGTATCTATCACGTCCTATGCGCCGTCTCACTATCACATTACATGTCGTATCTATCACGTCTCATGCACCGTCTCACTATCACATTTCATGTCGTATCTATCACGTCTCATGCACCGTCTCACTATCACATTACATGTCGTATCTATCACGTCCTATGCGCCGTCTCACTATCACATTACATGTCGTATCTATCACGTCACATGCACCGTCTCACTTTCACATTACATGACGTATCTATCACGTCCTATGCGCCGCCTCACTATCACATTACATGTCGTATCTATCACGTCTCATGCACCGTCTCACTATCACATTACATGTCGTATCTATCACGTCTCATGCACCGTCTCACTATCACATTACATGTCGTATCTATCACGTCTCATGCACCGTCTCACTATCACATTACATGTCGTATCTATCACGTCTCATGCACCGCCTCACTATCACATTACATGTCGTATCTATCACGTCCTATGCGCCGTCTCACTATCACATTACATGTCGTATCTATCACGTCTCATGCACCGTCTCACTATCACATTTCATGTCGTATCTATCACGTCTCATGCACCGTCTCACTATCACATTACATGTCGTATCTATCACGTCCTATGCACCGTCTCACTATCACATTACATGTCGTATCTATCACGTCACATGCACCGTCTCACTTTCACATTACATGACGTATCTATCACGTCCTATGCGCCGCCTCACTATCACATTACATGTCGTATCTATCACGTCTCATGCACCGTCTCACTATCACATTACATGTCGTAACTATCACGTCTCATGCACCGTCTCACTATCACATTACATGTCGTATCTATCACGTCTAATGCACCGTCTCACTATCACATTACATGTCGTATCTATCACGTCTCATGCACCGCCTCACTATCACATTACATGTCGTATCTATCACGTCACATGCGCCGTCTCACTATCACATTACATGTCGTATCTATCACGTCACATGCGCCGCCTCACTATCACATTACATGTCGTATCTATCACGTCACATGCACCGTCTCACTATCACATTACATGTCGTATCTATCACGTCCTATGCGCCGCCTCACTATCACATTACATGTCGTATCTATCACGTCTCATGCACCGTCTCACTATCACATTAGATGTCGTATCTATCACGTCTCATGCACCGTCTCACTATCACATTACATGTCGTATCTATCACGTCACATGCGCCGCCTCACTATCACATTACATGTCGTATCTATCACGTCTCATGCACCGTCTCACTATCACATTTCATGTCGTATCTATCACGTCACATGCACCGTCTCACTATCACATTACATGTCGTATCTATCACGTCTCATGCACCGTCTCACTATCACATTACATGTCGTATCTATCACGTCACATGCACCGTCTCACTATCACATTACATGTCGTATCTATCACGTCTCATGCATCGCCTTACTATCACATTACATGTCGTATCTATCACGTCTCATGCACCGTCTCACTTTCACATTACATGACGTATCTATCACGTCCTATGTGCCGCCTCACTATCACATTACATGTCGTATCTATCACGTCACATGCGCCGTCTCACTATCACATTACATGTCGTATCTATCACGTCTCATGCACCGTCTCACTATCACATTACATGTCGTATCTATCACGTCACATGCACCGTCTCACTATCACATTACATGTCGTATCTATCACGTCCTATGCGCCGTCTCACTATCACATTACATGTCGTATCTATCACGTCCTATGCGCCGTCTCACTATCACATTACATGTCGTATCTATCACGTCTCATGCATCGCCTCACTATCACATTACATGTCGTATCTATCACGTCACATGCACCTTCTCACTATCACATTACATGTCGTATCTATCACATCCTATGCGCCGCCTCACTATCACATTACATGTCGTATCTATCACGTCACATGCGCCGTCTCACTATCACATTACATGTCGTATCTATCACGTCACATGCACGATCTCACTATCACATTACATGTCGTATCTATCACGTCCTATGCGCCGTCTCACTATCACATTACATGTCGTATCTATCACGTCCTATGCGCCGTCTCACTATCACATTACATGTCGTATCTATCACGTCCTATGCGCCGTCTCACTATCACATTACATGTCGTATCTATCACGTCCTATGCACCGTCTCACTATCACATTACATGTCGTATCTATCACGTCACATGCACCGTCTCACTATCACATTACATGTCGTATCTATCACGTCTCATGCACCGTCTCACTATCACATTACATGTCGTATCTATCACGTCACATGCACCATCTCACTATCACATTACATGTCGTATCTATCACGTCCTATGCGCCGTCTCACTATCACATTACATGTCGTATCTATCACGTCCTATGCGCCGTCTCACTATCACATTACATGTCGTATCTATCACGTCCTATGCGCCGTCTCACTATCACATTACATGTCGTATCTATGACGTCCTATGCACCGTCTCACTATCACATTACATGTCGTATCTATCACGTCACATGCACCGTCTCACTATCACATTACATGTCGTATCTATCACGTCTCATGCATCGCCTCACTATCACATTACATGTCGTATCTATCACGTCTCATGCACCGCCTCACTATCACATTACATGTCGTATCTATCACGTCCTATGCGCCGTCTCAATATCACATTACATGTCGTATCTATCACGTCCTGTGCGCCGTCTCACCATCACATTACATGTCGTATCTATCACGTCTCATGCGTCGCCTCACTATCACATTACATGTCGTATCTATCACGTCTCATGCACCGTCTCACTATCACATTACATGTCGTATCTATCACGTCTCATGCACCGTCTCACTATCACATTACATGTCGTATCTATCACGTCTCATGCACCGTCTCACTATCACATTACATGTCGTATCTATCACGTCTCATGCACCGCCTCACTATCACATTACATGTCGTATCTATCACGTCACATGCACCGTCTCACTATCACATTACATGTCGTATCTATCACGTCTCATGGATCGCCTCACTATCACATTTCATGTGGTATCTATCACGTCTCATGCACCGTCTCACTATCACATTACATGTCGTATCTATCACGTCTCATGCACCGCCTCACTATCACATTACATGTCGTATCTATCACGTCCTATGCGCCGTCTCAATATCACATTACATGTCGTATCTATCACGTCCTATGCGCCGTCTCACTATCACATTACATGTCGTATCTATCACGTCTCATGCATCGCCTCACTATCACATTACATGTCGTATCTATCACGTCTCATGCACCGCCTCACTATCACATTACATGTCGTATCTATCACGTCACATGCGCCGTCTCACTATCACATTACATGTCGTATCTATCACGTCACATGCGCCGCCTCACTATCACATTACATGTCGTATCTATCACGTCTCATGCACCGTCTCACTATCACATTACATGTCGTATCTATCACGTCCTATGCGCCGCCTCACTATCACATTACATGTCGTATCTATCACGTCCTATGCGCCGTCTCACTATCACATTACATGTCGTATCTATGACGTCCTATGCACCGTCTCACTATCACATTACATGTCGTATCTATCACGTCTCATGCACCGTCTCACTATCACATTACATGTCGTATCTATCACGTCTCATGCACCGTCTCACTATCACATTACATGTCGTATCTATCACGTCTCATGCACCGTCTCACTATCACATTACATGTCGTATCTATCACGTCACATGCGCCGTCTCACTATCACATTACATGTCGTATCTATCACGTCTCATGCACCGTCTCACTATCACATTACATGTCGTATCTATCACGTCACAGGCACCGTTTCACTATCACATTACATGTCGTATCTATCACGTCACATCCACCTTCTCACTATCACATTACATGTCGTATCTATCACATCCTATGCGCCGCCTCACTATCACATTACATGTCGTATCTATCACGTCACATGCGCCGTCTCACTATCACATTACATGTCGTATCTATCACGTCACATGCACCATCTCACTATCACATTACATGTCGTATCTATCACGTCCTATGCGCCGTCTCACTATCACATTACATGTCGTATCTATCACGTCCTATGCGCCGTCTCACTATCACATTACATGTCGTATCTATCACGTCCTATGCGCCGTCTCACTATCACATTACATGTCGTATCTATCACGTCCTATGCACCGTCTCACTATCACATTACATGTCGTATCTATCACGTCACATGCACCGTCTCACTATCACATTACATGTCGTATCTATCACGTCTCATGCACCGTCTCACTATCACATTACATGTCGTATCTATCACGTCACATGCACCATCTCACTATCACATTACATGTCGTATCTATCACGTCCTATGCGCCGTCTCACTATCACATTACATGTCGTATCTATCACGTCCTATGCGCCGTCTCACTATCACATTACATGTCGTATCTATCACGTCCTATGCGCCGTCTCACTATCACATTACATGTCGTATCTATGACGTCCTATGCACCGTCTCACTATCACATTACATGTCGTATCTATCACGTCACATGCACCGTCTCACTATCACATTACATGTCGTATCTATCACGTCTCATGCATCGCCTCACTATCACATTACATGTCGTATCTATCACGTCTCATGCACCGCCTCACTATCACATTACATGTCGTATCTATCACGTCCTATGCGCCGTCTCAATATCACATTACATGTCGTATCTATCACGTCCTGTGCGCCGTCTCACCATCACATTACATGTCGTATCTATCACGTCTCATGCGTCGCCTCACTATCACATTACATGTCGTATCTATCACGTCTCATGCACCGTCTCACTATCACATTACATGTCGTATCTATCACGTCTCATGCACCGTCTCACTATCACATTACATGTCGTATCTATCACGTCTCATGCACCGTCTCACTATCACATTACATGTCGTATCTATCACGTCTCATGCACCGCCTCACTATCACATTACATGTCGTATCTATCACGTCACATGCACCGTCTCACTATCACATTACATGTCGTATCTATCACGTCTCATGGATCGCCTCACTATCACATTTCATGTGGTATCTATCACGTCTCATGCACCGTCTCACTATCACATTACATGTCGTATCTATCACGTCTCATGCACCGCCTCACTATCACATTACATGTCGTATCTATCACGTCCTATGCGCCGTCTCAATATCACATTACATGTCGTATCTATCACGTCCTATGCGCCGTCTCACTATCACATTACATGTCGTATCTATCACGTCTCATGCATCGCCTCACTATCACATTACATGTCGTATCTATCACGTCTCATGCACCGCCTCACTATCACATTACATGTCGTATCTATCACGTCACATGCGCCGTCTCACTATCACATTACATGTCGTATCTATCACGTCACATGCGCCGCCTCACTATCACATTACATGTCGTATCTATCACGTCTCATGCACCGTCTCACTATCACATTACATGTCGTATCTATCACGTCTCATGCACCGTCTCACTATCACATTACATGTCGTATCTATCACGTCTCATGCACCGTCTCACTATCACATTACATGTCGTATCTATCACGTCTCATGCACCGTCTCACTATCACATTACATGTCGTATCTATCACGTCTCATGCACCGTCTCACTATCACATTACATGTCGTATCTATCACGTCACATGCGCCGTCTCACTATCACATTACATGTCGTATCTATCACGTCTCATGCACCGTCTCACTATCACATTACATGTCGTATCTATCACGTCACAGGCACCGTTTCACTATCACATTACATGTCGTATCTATCACGTCTCATGCACCGCCTCACTATCACATTACATGTCGTATCTATCACGTCCTATGCGCCGTCTCACTATCACATTACATGTCGTATCTATCACGTCCTATGCGCCGTCTCACTATCACATTACATGTCGTATCTATCACGTCTCATGCATCGCCTCACTATCACATTACATGTCGTATCTATCACGTCTCATGCACCGCCTCACTATCACATTACATGTCGTATCTATCACGTCACATGCGCCGTCTCACTATCACATTACATGTCGTATCTATCACGTCACATGCGCCGCCTCACTATCACATTACATGTCGTATCTATCACGTCTCATGCACCGTCTCACTATCACATTACATGTCGTATCTATCACGTCCTATGCGCCGCCTCACTATCACATTACATGTCGTATCTATCACGTCTCATGCACCGTCTCACTATCACATTACATGTCGTATCTATCACGTCTCATGCACCGTCTCACTATCACATTACATGTCGTATCTATCACGTCTCATGCACCGTCTCACTATCACATTACATGTCGTATCTATCACGTCTCATGCACCGTCTCACTATCACATTACATGTCGTATCTATCACGTCACATGCGCCGTCTCACTATCACATTACATGTCGTATCTATCACGTCTCATGCACCGTCTCACTATCACATTACATGTCGTATCTATCACGTCACATGCACCGTTTCACTATCACATTACATGTCGTATCTATCACGTCTCATGCATCGCCTCACTATCACATTACATGTCGTATCTATCACGTCTCATGCACCGTCTCACTTTCACATTACATGACATATCTATCACGTCCTATGCGCCGCCTCACTATCACATTACATGTCGTATCTATCACGTCACATGCGCCGTCTCACTATCACATTACATGTCGTATCTATCACGTCTCATGCACCGTCTCACTATCACATTACATGTCGTATCTATCACGTCACATGCACCATCTCACTATCACATTACATGTCGTATCTATCACGTCCTATGCGCCGTCTCACTATCACATTACATGTCGTATCTATCACGTCCTATGCGCCGTCTCACTATCACATTACATGTCGTATCTATCACGTCATATGCGCCGTCTCACTATCACATTACATGTCGTATCTATCACGTCCTATGCGCCGTCTCAATATCACATTACATGTCGTATCTATCACGTCCTATGCGCCGTCTCACTATCACATTACATGTCGTATCTATCACGTCTCATGCATCGCCTCACTATCACATTACATGTCGTATCTATCACGTCTCATGCACCGTCTCACTATCACATTACATGTCGTATCTATCACGTCACATGCGCCGTCTCACTATCACATTACATGTCGTATCTATCACGTCACATGCACCGTCTCACTATCACATTACATGTCGTATCTATCACGTCTCATGCATCGCCTCACTATCACATTACATGTCGTATCTATCACGTCTCATGCACCGCCTCACTATCACATTACATGTCGTATCTATCACGTCCTATGCGCCGTCTCAATATCACATTACATGTCGTATCTATCACGTCCTGTGCGCCGTCTCACCATCACATTACATGTTGTATCTATCACGTCTCATGCGTCGCCTCACTATCACATTACATGTCGTATCTATCACGTCTCATGCACCGTCTCACTATCACATTACACGTCGTATCTATCACGTCTCATGCACCGTCTCACTATCACATTACATGTCGTATCTATCACGTCTCATGCACCGTCTCACTATCACATTACATGTCGTATCTATCACGTCTCATGCACCGCCTCACTATCACATTACATGTCGTATCTATCACGTCACATGCACCGTCTCACTATCACATTACATGTCGTATCTATCACGTCTCATGGATTGCCTCACTATCACATTTCATGTCGTATCTATCACGTCTCATGCACCGTCTCACTATCACATTACATGTCGTATCTATCACGTCTCATGCACCGCCTCACTATCACATTACATGTCGTATCTATCACGTCCTATGCGCCGTCTCAATATCACATTACATGTCGTATCTATCACGTCCTATGCGCCGTCTCACTATCACATTACATGTCGTATCTATCACGTCTCATGCATCGCCTCACTATCACATTACATGTCGTATCTATCACGTCTCATGCACCGTCTCACTATCACATTACATGTCGTATCTATCACGTCACATGCGCCGTCTCACTATCACATTACATGTCGTATCTATCACGTCACATGCGCCGCCTCACTATCACATTACATGTCGTATCTATCACGTCTCATGCACCGTCTCACTATCACATTACATGTCGTATCTATCACGTCCTATGCGCCGCCTCACTATCACATTACATGTCGTATCTATCACGTCTCATGCACCGTCTCACTATCACATTACATGTCGTATCTATCACGTCTCATGCACCGTCTCACTATCACATTACATGTCGTATCTATCACGTCTCATGCACCGTCTCACTATCACATTACATGTCGTATCTATCACGTCTCATGCACCGTCTCACTATCACATTACATGTCGTATCTATCACGACACATGCGCCGTCTCACTATCACATTACATGTCGTATCTATCACGTCTCATGCACCGTCTCACTATCACATTACATGTCGTATCTATCACGTCACATGCACCGTTTCACTATCACATTACATGTCGTATCTATCACGTCTCATGCATCGCCTCACTATCACATTACATGTCGTATCTATCACGTCTCATGCACCGTCTCACTTTCACATTACATGACATATCTATCACGTCCTATGCGCCGCCTCACTATCACATTACATGTCGTATCTATCACGTCACATGCGCCGTCTCACTATCACATTACATGTCGTATCTATCACGTCTCATGCACCGTCTCACTATCACATTACATGTCGTATCTATCACGTCACATGCACCATCTCACTATCACATTACATGTCGTATCTATCACGTCCTATGCGCCGTCTCACTATCACATTACATGTCGTATCTATCACGTCCTATGCGCCGTCTCACTATCACATTACATGTCGTATCTATCACGTCCTATGCGCCGTCTCACTATCACATTACATGTCGTATCTATGACGTCCTATGCACCGTCTCACTATCACATTACATGTCGTATCTATCACGTCACATGCACCGTCTCACTATCACATTACATGTCGTATCTATCACGTCTCATGCATCGCCTCACTATCACATTACATGTCGTATCTATCACGTCTCATGCACCGCCTCACTATCACATTACATGTCGTATCTATCACGTCCTATGCGCCGTCTCAATATCACATTACATGTCGTATCTATCACGTCCTGTGCGCCGTCTCACCATCACATTACATGTCGTATCTATCACGTCTCATGCGTCGCCTCACTATCACATTACATGTCGTATCTATCACGTCTCATGCACCGTCTCACTATCACATTACATGTCGTATCTATCACGTCTCATGCACCGTCTCACTATCACATTACATGTCGTATCTATCACGTCTCATGCACCGTCTCACTATCACATTACATGTCGTATCTATCACGTCTCATGCACCGCCTCACTATCACATTACATGTCGTATCTATCACGTCACATGCACCGTCTCACTATCACATTACATGTCGTATCTATCACGTCTCATGGATTGCCTCACTATCACATTTCATGTCGTATCTATCACGTCTCATGCACCGTCTCACTATCACATTACATGTCGTATCTATCACGTCTCATGCACCGCCTCACTATCACATTACATGTCGTATCTATCACGTCCTATGCGCCGTCTCAATATCACATTACATGTCGTATCTATCACGTCACATGCGCCGTCTCACTATCACATTACATGTCGTATCTATCACGTCTCATGCATCGCCTCACTATCACATTACATGTCGTATCTATCACGTCTCATGCACCGCCTCACTATCACATTACATGTCGTATCTATCACGTCTCATGCACAGTCTCACTATCACATTACATGTCGTATCTATCACGTCTCATGCACCGTCTCACTATCACATTACATGTCGTATCTATCACGTCTCATGCACCGTCTCACTATCACATTACATGTCGTATCTATCACGTCTCATGCACCGCCTCACTATCACATTACATGTCGTATCTATCACGTCACATGCGCCGTCTCACTATCACATTACATGTCGTATCTATCACGTCACATGCGCCGCCTCACTATCACATTACATGTCGTATCTATCACGTCTCATGCACCGTCTCACTATCACATTACATGTCGTATCTATCACGTCACATGCGCCGCCTCACTATCACATTACATGTCGTATCTATCACGTCTCATGCACCGTCTCACTATCACATTACATGTCGTATCTATCACGTCTCATGCACCGTCTCACTATCACATTACATGTCGTATCTATCACGTCTCATGCACCGTCTCACTATCACATTACATGTCGTATCTATCACGTCTCATGCACCGTCTCACTATCACATTACATGTCGTATCTATCACGTCACATGCGCCGTCTCACTATCACATTACATGTCGTATCTATCACGTCTCATGCACCGTCTCACTATCACATTACATGTCGTATCTATCACGTCACATGCACCGTTTCACTATCACATTACATGTCGTATCTATCACGTCTCATGCATCGCCTTACTATCACATTACATGTCGTATCTATCACGTCTCATGCACCGTCTCACTTTCACATTACATGACATATCTATCACGTCCTATGCGCCGCCTCACTATCACATTACATGTCGTATCTATCACGTCACATGCGCCGCCTCACTATCACATTACATGTCGTATCTATCACGTCTCATGCACCGTCTCACTATCACATTACATGTCGTATCTATCACGTCTCATGCACCGTCTCACTATCACATTACATGTCGTATCTATCACGTCTCATGCACCGTCTCACTATCACATTACATGTCGTATCTATCACGTCTCATGCACCGTCTCACTATCACATTACATGTCGTATCTATCACGTCACATGCGCCGTCTCACTATCACATTACATGTCGTATCTATCACGTCACATGCGCCGCCTCACTATCACATTACATGTCGTATCTATCACGTCTCATGCACCGTCTCACTATCACATTACATGTCGTATCTATCACGTCCTATGCGCCGCCTCACTATCACATTACATGTCGTATCTATCACGTCTCATGCACCGTCTCACTATCACATTACATGTCGTATCTATCACGTCTCATGCACCGTCTCACTATCACATTACATGTCGTATCTATCACGTCACATGCGCCGCCTCACTATCACATTACATGTCGTATCTATCACGTCTCATGCACCGTCTCACTATCACATTACATGTCGTATCTATCACGTCTCATGCACCGTCTCACTATCACATTACATGTCGTATCTATCACGTCTCATGCACCGTCTCACTATCACATTACATGTCGTATCTATCACGTCACATGCGCCGTCTCACTATCACATTACATGTCGTATCTATCACGTCACATGCGCCGTCTCACTATCACATTACATGTCGTATCTATCACGTCTCATGCACCGTCTCACTATCACATTACATGTCGTATCTATCACGTCACATGCGCCGTCTCACTATCACATTACATGTCGTATCTATCACGTCACATGCGCCGCCTCACTATCACATTACATGTCGTATCTATCACGTCTCATGCACCGTCTCACTATCACATTACATGTCGTATCTATCACGTCACATGCGCCGTCTCACTATCACATTACATGTCGTATCTATCACGTCACATGCGCCGCCTCACTATCACATTACATGTCGTATCTATCACGTCTCATGCACCGTCTCACTATCACATTACATGTCGTATCTATCACGTCCTATGCGCCGCCTCACTATCACATTACATGTCGTATCTATCACGTCTCATGCACCGTCTCACTATCACATTACATGTCGTATCTATCACGTCTCATGCACCGTCTCACTATCACATTACATGTCGTATCTATCACGTCTCATGCACCGTCTCACTATCACATTACATGTCGTATCTATCACGTCTCATGCACCGTCTCACTATCACATTACATGTCGTATCTATCACGTCACATGCGCCGTCTCACTATCACATTACATGTCGTATCTATCACGTCTCATGCACCGTCTCACTATCACATTACATGTCGTATCTATCACGTCACAGGCACCGTTTCACTATCACATTACATGTCGTATCTATCACGTCTCATGCACCGCCTCACTATCACATTACATGTCGTATCTATCACGTCCTATGCGCCGTCTCAATATCACATTACATGTCGTATCTATCACGTCCTATGCGCCGTCTCAATATCACATTACATGTCGTATCTATCACGTCTCATGCATCGCCTCACTATCACATTACATGTCGTATCTATCACGTCTCATGCACCGCCTCACTATCACATTACATGTCGTATCTATCACGTCACATGCGCCGTCTCACTATCACATTACATGTCGTATCTATCACGTCACATGCGCCGCCTCACTATCACATTACATGTCGTATCTATCACGTCTCATGCACCGTCTCACTATCACATTACATGTCGTATCTATCACGTCCTATGCGCCGCCTCACTATCACATTACATGTCGTATCTATCACGTCTCATGCACCGTCTCACTATCACATTACATGTCGTATCTATCACGTCTCATGCACAGTCTCACTATCACATTACATGTCGTATCTATCACGTCTCATGCACCGTCTCACTATCACATTACATGTCGTATCTATCACGTCTCATGCACCGTCTCACTATCACATTACATGTCGTATCTATCACGTCACATGCGCCGTCTCACTATCACATTACATGTCGTATCTATCACGTCTCATGCACCGTCTCACTATCACATTACATGTCGTATCTATCACGTCACATGCACCGTTTCACTATCACATTACATGTCGTATCTATCACGTCTCATGCATCGCCTCACTATCACATTACATGTCGTATCTATCACGTCTCATGCACCGTCTCACTTTCACATTACATGACATATCTATCACGTCCTATGCGCCGCCTCACTATCACATTACATGTCGTATCTATCACGTCACATGCGCCGTCTCACTATCACATTACATGTCGTATCTATCACGTCTCATGCACCGTCTCACTATCACATTACATGTCGTATCTATCACGTCACATGCACCATCTCACTATCACATTACATGTCGTATCTATCACGTCCTATGCGCCGTCTCACTATCACATTACATGTCGTATCTATCACGTCCTATGCGCCGTCTCACTATCACATTACATGTCGTATCTATCACGTCCTATGCGCCGTCTCACTATCACATTACATGTCGTATCTATCACGTCCTATGCACCGTCTCACTATCACATTACATGTCGTATCTATCACGTCACATGCACCGTCTCACTATCACATTACATGTCGTATCTATCACGTCTCATGCATCGCCTCACTATCACATTACATGTCGTATCTATCACGTCTCATGCACCGCCTCACTATCACATTACATGTCGTATCTATCACGTCCTATGCGCCGTCTCAATATCACATTACATGTCGTATCTATCACGTCCTGTGCGCCGTCTCACCATCACATTACATGTCGTATCTATCACGTCTCATGCGTCGCCTCACTATCACATTACATGTCGTATCTATCACGTCTCATGCACCGTCTCACTATCACATTACACGTCGTATCTATCACGTCTCATGCACCGTCTCACTATCACATTACATGTCGTATCTATCACGTCTCATGCACCGTCTCACTATCACATTACATGTCGTATCTATCACGTCTCATGCACCGCCTCACTATCACATTACATGTCGTATCTATCACGTCACATGCACCGTCTCACTATCACATTACATGTCGTATCTATCACGTCTCATGGATTGCCTCACTATCACATTTCATGTCGTATCTATCACGTCTCATGCACCGTCTCACTATCACATTACATGTCGTATCTATCACGTCTCATGCACCGCCTCACTATCACATTACATGTCGTATCTATCACGTCCTATGCGCCGTCTCAATATCACATTACATGTCGTATCTATCACGTCCTATGCGCCGTCTCACTATCACATTACATGTCGTATCTATCACGTCTCATGCATCGCCTCACTATCACATTACATGTCGTATCTATCACGTCTCATGCACCGTCTCACTATCACATTACATGTCGTATCTATCACGTCACATGCGCCGTCTCACTATCACATTACAAGTCGTATCTATCACGTCACATGCGCCGCCTCACTATCACATTACATGTCGTATCTATCACGTCTCATGCACCGTCTCACTATCACATTACATGTCGTATCTATCACGTCCTATGCGCCGCCTCACTATCACATTACATGTCGTATCTATCACGTCTCATGCACCGTCTCACTATCACATTACATGTCGTATCTATCACGTCTCATGCACCGTCTCACTATCACATTACATGTCGTATCTATCACGTCTCATGCACCGTCTCACTATCACATTACATGTCGTATCAATCACGTCTCATGCACCGTCTCACTATCACATTACATGTCGTATCTATCACGTCACATGCGCCGTCTCACTATCACATTACATGTCGTATCTATCACGTCTCATGCACCGTCTCACTATCACATTACATGTCGTATCTATCACGTCACATGCACCGTTTCACTATCACATTACATGTCGTATCTATCACGTCTCATGCATCGCCTCACTATCACATTACATGTCGTATCTATCACGTCTCATGCACCGTCTCACTTTCACATTACATGACATATCTATCACGTCCTATGCGCCGCCTCACTATCACATTACATGTCGTATCTATCACGTCACATGCGCCGTCTCACTATCACATTACATGTCGTATCTATCACGTCTCATGCACCGTCTCACTATCACATTACATGTCGTATCTATCACGTCACATGCACCATCTCACTATCACATTACATGTCGTATCTATCACGTCCTATGCGCCGTCTCACTATCACATTACATGTCGTATCTATCACGTCCTATGCGCCGTCTCACTATCACATTACATGTCGTATCTATCACGTCCTATGCGCCGTCTCACTATCACATTACATGTCGTATCTATGACGTCCTATGCACCGTCTCACTATCACATTACATGTCGTATCTATCACGTCACATGCACCGTCTCACTATCACATTACATGTCGTATCTATCACGTCTCATGCATCGCCTCACTATCACATTACATGTCGTATCTATCACGTCTCATGCACCGCCTCACTATCACATTACATGTCGTATCTATCACGTCCTATGCGCCGTCTCAATATCACATTACATGTCGTATCTATCACGTCCTGTGCGCCGTCTCACCATCACATTACATGTCGTATCTATCACGTCTCATGCGTCGCCTCACTATCACATTACATGTCGTATCTATCACGTCTCATGCACCGTCTCACTATCACATTACATGTCGTATCTATCACGTCTCATGCACCGTCTCACTATCACATTACATGTCGTATCTATCACGTCTCATGCACCGTCTCACTATCACATTACATGTCGTATCTATCACGTCTCATGCACCGCCTCACTATCACATTACATGTCGTATCTATCACGTCACATGCACCGTCTCACTATCACATTACATGTCGTATCTATCACGTCTCATGGATTGCCTCACTATCACATTTCATGTCGTATCTATCACGTCTCATGCACCGTCTCACTATCACATTACATGTCGTATCTATCACGTCTCATGCACCGCCTCACTATCACATTACATGTCGTATCTATCACGTCCTATGCGCCGTCTCAATATCACATTACATGTCGTATCTATCACGTCCTGTGCGCCGTCTCACCATCACATTACATGTCGTATCTATCACGTCCTATGCGCCGTCTCACTATCACATTACATGTCGTATCTATCACGTCCTATGCGCCGTCTCACTATCACATTACATGTCGTATCTATCACGTCCTATGCACCGTCTCACTATCACATTACATGTCGTATCTATCACGTCACATGCACCGTCTCACTATCACATTACATGTCGTATCTATCACGTCTCATGCATCGCCTCACTATCACATTACATGTCGTATCTATCACGTCTCATGCACCGCCTCACTATCACATTACATGTCGTATCTATCACGTCCTATGCGCCGTCTCAATATCACATTACATGTCGTATCTATCACGTCCTGTGCGCCGTCTCACCATCACATTACATGTCGTATCTATCACGTCTCATGCGTCGCCTCACTATCACATTACATGTCGTATCTATCACGTCTCATGCACCGTCTCACTATCACATTACACGTCGTATCTATCAAGTCTCATGCACCGTCTCACTATCACATTACATGTCGTATCTATCACGTCTCATGCACCGTCTCACTATCACATTACATGTCGTATCTATCACGTCTCATGCACCGCCTCACTATCACATTACGTGTCGTATCTATCACGTCACATGCACCGTCTCACTATCACATTACATGTCGTATCTATCACGTCTCATGGATTGCCTCACTATCACATTTCATGTCGTATCTATCACGTCTCATGCACCGTCTCACTATCACATTACATGTCGTATCTATCACGTCTCATGCACCGCCTCACTATCACATTACATGTCGTATCTATCACGTCCTATGCGCCGTCTCAATATCACATTACATGTCGTATCTATCACGTCCTATGCGCCGTCTCACTATCACATTACATGTCGTATCTATCACGTCTCATGCATCGCCTCACTATCACATTACATGTCGTATCTATCACGTCTCATGCACCGTCTCACTATCACATTACATGTCGTATCTATCACGTCACATGCGCCGTCTCACTATCACATTACAAGTCGTATCTATCACGTCACATGCGCCGCCTCACTATCACATTACATGTCGTATCTATCACGTCTCATGCACCGTCTCACTATCACATTACATGTCGTATCTATCACGTCCTATGCGCCGCCTCACTATCACATTACATGTCGTATCTATCACGTCTCATGCACCGTCTCACTATCACATTACATGTCGTATCTATCACGTCTCATGCACCGTCTCACTATCACATTACATGTCGTATCTATCACGTCTCATGCACCGTCTCACTATCACATTACATGTCGTATCAATCACGTCTCATGCACCGTCTCACTATCACATTACATGTCGTATCTATCACGTCACATGCGCCGTCTCACTATCACATTACATGTCGTATCTATCACGTCTCATGCACCGTCTCACTATCACATTACATGTCGTATCTATCACGTCACATGCACCGTTTCACTATCACATTACATGTCGTATCTATCACGTCTCATGCATCGCCTCACTATCACATTACATGTCGTATCTATCACGTCTCATGCACCGTCTCACTTTCACATTACATGACATATCTATCACGTCCTATGCGCCGCCTCACTATCACATTACATGTCGTATCTATCACGTCACATGCGCCGTCTCACTATCACATTACATGTCGTATCTATCACGTCTCATGCACCGTCTCACTATCACATTACATGTCGTATCTATCACGTCACATGCACCATCTCACTATCACATTACATGTCGTATCTATCACGTCCTATGCGCCGTCTCACTATCACATTACATGTCGTATCTATCACGTCCTATGCGCCGTCTCACTATCACATTACATGTCGTATCTATCACGTCCTATGCGCCGTCTCACTATCACATTACATGTCGTATCTATGACGTCCTATGCACCGTCTCACTATCACATTACATGTCGTATCTATCACGTCACATGCACCGTCTCACTATCACATTACATGTCGTATCTATCACGTCTCATGCATCGCCTCACTATCACATTACATGTCGTATCTATCACGTCTCATGCACCGCCTCACTATCACATTACATGTCGTATCTATCACGTCCTATGCGCCGTCTCAATATCACATTACATGTCGTATCTATCACGTCCTGTGCGCCGTCTCACCATCACATTACATGTCGTATCTATCACGTCTCATGCGTCGCCTCACTATCACATTACATGTCGTATCTATCACGTCTCATGCACCGTCTCACTATCACATTACATGTCGTATCTATCACGTCTCATGCACCGTCTCACTATCACATTACATGTCGTATCTATCACGTCTCATGCACCGTCTCACTATCACATTACATGTCGTATCTATCACGTCTCATGCACCGCCTCACTATCACATTACATGTCGTATCTATCACGTCACATGCACCGTCTCACTATCACATTACATGTCGTATCTATCACGTCTCATGGATTGCCTCACTATCACATTTCATGTCGTATCTATCACGTCTCATGCACCGTCTCACTATCACATTACATGTCGTATCTATCACGTCTCATGCACCGCCTCACTATCACATTACATGTCGTATCTATCACGTCCTATGCGCCGTCTCAATATCACATTACATGTCGTATCTATCACGTCACATGCGCCGTCTCACTATCACATTACATGTCGTATCTATCACGTCTCATGCATCGCCTCACTATCACATTACATGTCGTATCTATCACGTCTCATGCACCGCCTCACTATCACATTACATGTCGTATCTATCACGTCTCATGCATCGCCTCACTATCACATTACATGTCGTATCTATCACGTCACATGCACCGTTTCACTATCACATTACATGTCGTATCTATCACGTCTCATGCATCGCCTCACTATCACATTACATGTCGTATCTATCACGTCTCATGCACCGTCTCACTTTCACATTACATGACATATCTATCACGTCCTATGCGCCGCCTCACTATCACATTACATGTCGTATCTATCACGTCACATGCGCCGTCTCACTATCACATTACATGTCGTATCTATCACGTCTCATGCACCGTCTCACTATCACATTACATGTCGTATCTATCACGTCCTATGCGCCGTCTCACTATCACATTACATGTCGTATCTATCACGTCCTATGCGCCGTCTCACTATCACATTACATGTCGTATCTATGACGTCCTATGCACCGTCTCACTATCACATTACATGTCGTATCTATCACGTCACATGCACCGTCTCACTATCACATTACATGTCGTATCTATCACGTCTCATGCATCGCCTCACTATCACATTACATGTCGTATCTATCACGTCTCATGCACCGCCTCACTATCACATTACATGTCGTATCTATCACGTCCTATGCGCCGTCTCAATATCACATTACATGTCGTATCTATCACGTCCTGTGCGCCGTCTCACCATCACATTACATGTCGTATCTATCACGTCTCATGCGTCGCCTCACTATCACATTACATGTCGTATCTATCACGTCTCATGCACCGTCTCACTATCACATTACATGTCGTATCTATCACGTCTCATGCACCGTCTCACTATCACATTACATGTCGTATCTATCACGTCTCATGCACCGTCTCACTATCACATTACATGTCGTATCTATCACGTCTCATGCACCGCCTCACTATCACATTACATGTCGTATCTATCACGTCACATGCACCGTCTCACTATCACATTACATGTCGTATCTATCACGTCTCATGGATTGCCTCACTATCACATTTCATGTCGTATCTATCACGTCTCATGCACCGTCTCACTATCACATTACATGTCGTATCTATCACGTCTCATGCACCGCCTCACTATCACATTACATGTCGTATCTATCACGTCCTATGCGCCGTCTCAATATCACATTACATGTCGTATCTATCACGTCACATGCGCCGTCTCACTATCACATTACATGTCGTATCTATCACGTCTCATGCATCGCCTCACTATCACATTACATGTCGTATCTATCACGTCTCATGCACCGCCTCACTATCACATTACATGTCGTATCTATCACGTCTCATGCACAGTCTCACTATCACATTACATGTCGTATCTATCACGTCTCATGCACCGTCTCACTATCACATTACATGTCGTATCTATCACGTCTCATGCACCGTCTCACTATCACATTACATGTCGTATCTATCACGTCTCATGCACCGCCTCACTATCACATTACATGTCGTATCTATCACGTCACATGCGCCGTCTCACTATCACATTACATGTCGTATCTATCACATCACATGCGCCGTCTCACTATCACATTACAAGTCGTATCTATCACGTCACATGCGCCGCCTCACTATCACATTACATGTCGTATCTATCACGTCTCATGCACCGTCTCACTATCACATTACATGTCGTATCTATCACGTCCTATGCGCCGCCTCACTATCACATTACATGTCGTATCTATCACGTCTCATGCACCGTCTCACTATCACATTACATGTCGTATCTATCACGTCTCATGCACCGTCTCACTATCACATTACATGTCGTATCTATCACGTCTCATGCACCGTCTCACTATCACATTACATGTCGTATCAATCACGTCTCATGCACCGTCTCACTATCACATTACATGTCGTATCTATCACGTCACATGCGCCGTCTCACTATCACATTACATGTCGTATCTATCACGTCTCATGCACCGTCTCACTATCACATTACATGTCGTATCTATCACGTCACATGCACCGTTTCACTATCACATTACATGTCGTATCTATCACGTCTCATGCATCGCCTCACTATCACATTACATGTCGTATCTATCACGTCTCATGCACCGTCTCACTTTCACATTACATGACATATCTATCACGTCCTATGCGCCGCCTCACTATCACATTACATGTCGTATCTATCACGTCACATGCGCCGTCTCACTATCACATTACATGTCGTATCTATCACGTCTCATGCACCGTCTCACTATCACATTACATGTCGTATCTATCACGTCACATGCACCATCTCACTATCACATTACATGTCGTATCTATCACGTCCTATGCGCCGTCTCACTATCACATTACATGTCGTATCTATCACGTCCTATGCGCCGTCTCACTATCACATTACATGTCGTATCTATCACGTCCTATGCGCCGTCTCACTATCACATTACATGTCGTATCTATGACGTCCTATGCACCGTCTCACTATCACATTACATGTCGTATCTATCACGTCACATGCACCGTCTCACTATCACATTACATGTCGTATCTATCACGTCTCATGCACCGCCTCACTATCACATTACATGTCGTATCTATCACGTCTCATGCACCGCCTCACTATCACATTACATGTCGTATCTATCACGTCCTATGCGCCGTCTCAATATCACATTACATGTCGTATCTATCACGTCCTGTGCGCCGTCTCACCATCACATTACATGTCGTATCTATCACGTCTCATGCGTCGCCTCACTATCACATTACATGTCGTATCTATCACGTCTCATGCACCGTCTCACTATCACATTACATGTCGTATCTATCACGTCTCATGCACCGTCTCACTATCACATTACATGTCGTATCTATCACGTCTCATGCACCGTCTCACTATCACATTACATGTCGTATCTATCACGTCTCATGCACCGCCTCACTATCACATTACATGTCGTATCTATCACGTCACATGCACCGTCTCACTATCACATTACATGTCGTATCTATCACGTCTCATGGATTGCCTCACTATCACATTTCATGTCGTATCTATCACGTCTCATGCACCGTCTCACTATCACATTACATGTCGTATCTATCACGTCTCATGCACCGCCTCACTATCACATTACATGTCGTATCTATCACGTCCTATGCGCCGTCTCAATATCACATTACATGTCGTATCTATCACGTCACATGCGCCGTCTCACTATCACATTACATGTCGTATCTATCACTTCTCATGCATCGCCTCACTATCACATTACATGTCGTATCTATCACGTCTCATGCACCGCCTCACTATCACATTACATGTCGTATCTATCACGTCTCATGCACAGTCTCACTATCACATTACATGTCGTATCTATCACGTCTCATGCACCGTCTCACTATCACATTACATGTCGTATCTATCACGTCTCATGCACCGTCTCACTATCACATTACATGTCGTATCTATCACGTCTCATCCACCGCCTCACTATCACATTACATGTCGTATCTATCACGTCACATGCGCCGTCTCACTATCACATTACATGTCGTATCTATCACGTCACATGCGCCGCCTCACTATCACATTACATGTCGTATCTATCACGTCTCATGCACCGTCTCACTATCACATTACATGTCGTATCTATCACGTCACATGCGCCGCCTCACTATCACATTACATGTCGTATCTATCACGTCTCATGCACCGTCTCACTATCACATTACATGTCGTATCTATCACGTCTCATGCACCGTCTCACTATCACATTACATGTCGTATCTATCACGTCTCATGCACCGTCTCACTATCACATTACATGTCGTATCTATCACGTCTCATGCACCGTCTCACTATCACATTACATGTCGTATCTATCACGTCACATGCGCCGTCTCACTATCACATTACATGTCGTATCTATCACGTCTCATGCACCGTCTCACTATCACATTACATGTCGTATCTATCACGTCACATGCACCGTTTCACTATCACATTACATGTCGTATCTATCACGTCTCATGCATCGCCTTACTATCACATTACATGTCGTATCTATCACGTCTCATGCACCGTCTCACTTTCAAATTACATGACATATCTATCACGTCCTATGCGCCGCCTCACTATCACATTACATGTCGTATCTATCACGTCACATGCGCCGTCTCACTATCACATTACATGTCGTATCTATCACGTCTCATGCACCGTCTCACTATCACATTACATGTCGTATCTATCACGTCACATGCACCGTCTCACTATCACATTACATGTCGTATCTATCACGTCCTATGCGCCGTCTCACTATCACATTACATGTCGTATCTATCACGTCCTATGCGCCGTCTCACTATCACATTACATGTCGTATCTATCACGTCTCATGCATCGCCTCACTATCACATTACATGTCGTATCTATCACGTCACATGCACCTTCTCACTATCACATTACATGTCGTATCTATCACGTCCTATGCGCCGCCTCACTATCACATTACATGTCGTATCTATCACGTCCTATGCGCCGTCTCACTATCACATTACATGTCGTATCTATCACGTCACATGCACCATCTCACTATCACATTACATGTCGTATCTATCACGTCCTATGCGCCGTCTCACTATCACATTACATGACGTATCTATCACGTCCTATGCGCCGTCTCACTATCACATTACATGTCGTATCTATCACGTCCTATGCACCGTCTCACTATCACATTACATGTCGTATCTATCACGTCACATGCACAGTCTCACTATCACATTACATGTCGTATCTATCACGTCTCATGCATCGCCTCACTATCACATTACATGTCGTATCTATCACGTCTCATGCACCGCCTCACTATCACATTACATGTCGTATCTATCACGTCCTATGCGCCGTCTCAATATCACATTACATGTCGTATCTATCACGTCCTATGCGCCGTCTCACTATCACATTACATGTCGTATCTATCACGTCTCATGCGTCGCCTCACTATCACATTACATGTCGTATCTATCACGTCTCATGCACCGTCTCACTATCACATTACATGTCGTATCTATCACGTCTCATGCACCGTCTCACTATCACATTACATGTCGTATCTATCACGTCTCATGCACCGTCTCACTATCACATTACATGTCGTATCTATCACGTCTCATGCACCGCCTCACTATCACATTACATGTCGTATCTATCACGTCAGATGCGCCGTCTCACTATCACATTACATGTCGTATCTATCACGTCACATGCGCCGCCTCACTATCACATTACATGTCGTATCTATCAAGTCTCATGCACCGTCTCACTATCACATTACATGTCGTATCTATCACGTCCTATGCGCCGCCTCACTATCACATTACATGTCGTATCTATCACGTCTCATGCACCGTCTCACTATCACATTACATGTCGTATCTATCACGTCACATGCGCCGCCTCACTATCACATTACATGTCGTATCTATCACGTCTCATGCATCGCCTCACTATCACATTACATGTCGTATCTATCACGTCTCATGCATCGCCTCACTATCACATTACATGTCGTATCTATCACGTCTCATGCACCGTCTCACTATCACATTACATGTCGTATCTATCACGTCTCATGCATCGCCTCACTATCACATTACATGTCGTATCTATCACGTCTCATGCACCGTCTCACTTTCACATTACATGACGTATCTATCACGTCCTATGCGCCGTCTCACTATCACATTACATGTCGTATCTATCACGTCTCATGCACCGTCTCACTATCACATTACATGTCGTATCTATCACGTCTCATGCACCGTCTCACTATCACATTACATGTCGTATCTATCACGTCTCATGCACCGCCTCACTATCACATTACATGTCGTATCTATCACGTCACATGCGCGGTCTCACTATCACATTACATGTCGTATCTATCACGTCACATGCGCCGCCTCACTATCACATTACATGTCGTATCTATCACGTCTTATGCACCGTCTCACTATCACATTACATGTCGTATCTATCACGTCCTATGCGCCGCCTCACTATCACATTACATGTCGTATCTATCACGTCTCATGCACCGTCTCACTATCACATTACATGTCGTATCTATCACGTCTCATGCACCGTCTCACTATCACATTACATGTCGTATCTATCACGTCACATGCGCCGCCTCACTATCACATTACATGTCGTATCTATCACGTCTCATGCACCGCCTCACTATCACATTTCATGTCGTATCTATCACGTCACATGCGCCGCCTCACTATCACATTACATGTCGTATCTATCACGTCTCATGCACCGTCTCACTATCACATTACATGTCGTATCTATCACGTCTCATGCATCGCCTCACTATCACATTACATGTCGTATCTATCACGTCACATGCACCTTCTCACTATCACATTACATGTCGTATCTATCACGTCCTATGCGCCGCCTCACTATCACATTACATGTCGTATCTATCACGTCCTATGCGCCGTCTCACTATCACATTACATGTCGTATCTATCACGTCTCATGCATCGCCTCACTATCACATTACATGTCGTATCTATCACGTCAAATGCACCGTCTCACTATCACATTACATGTCGTATCTATCACGTCTCATGCACCGTCTCACTATCACATTACATGTCGTATCTATCACGTCTCATGCACCGTCTCACTATCACATTACATGTCGTATCTATCACGTCTCATGCACCGCCTCACTATCACATTACATGTCGTATCTATCACGTCACATGCGCGGTCTCACTATCACATTACATGTCGTATCTATCACGTCACATGCGCCGCCTCACTATCACATTACATGTCGTATCTATCACGTCTTATGCACCGTCTCACTATCACATTACATGTCGTATCTATCACGTCCTATGCGCCGCCTCACTATCACATTACATGTCGTATCTATCACGTCTCATGCACCGTCTCACTATCACATTACATGTCGTATCTATCACGTCTCATGCACCGTCTCACTATCACATTACATGTCGTATCTATCACGTCACATGCGCCGCCTCACTATCACATTACATGTCGTATCTATCACGTCTCATGCACCGCCTCACTATCACATTTCATGTCGTATCTATCACGTCACATGCGCCGCCTCACTATCACATTACATGTCGTATCTATCACGTCTCATGCACCGTCTCACTATCACATTACATGTCGTATCTATCACGTCTCATGCATCGCCTCACTATCACATTACATGTCGTATCTATCACGTCACATGCACCTTCTCACTATCACATTACATGTCGTATCTATCACGTCCTATGCGCCGCCTCACTATCACATTACATGTCGTATCTATCACGTCCTATGCGCCGTCTCACTATCACATTACATGTCGTATCTATCACGTCTCATGCATCGCCTCACTATCACATTACATGTCGTATCTATCACGTCAAATGCACCGTCTCACTATCACATTACATGTCGTATCTATCACGTCTCATGCGCCGTCTCACTATCACATTACATGTCGTATCTATCACGTCTCATGCATCGCCTCACTATCACATTACATGTCGTATCTATCACGTCACATGCACCGTCTCACTATCACATTTCATGTCGTATCTATCACGTCTCATGCACCGTCTCACTATTACATGTCGTATCTATCACGTCCTATGCGCCGTCTCAATATCACATTACATGTCGTATCTATCACGTCACATGCACCGTCTCACTATCACATTTCATGTCGTATCTATCAAGTCTCATGCACCGTCTCACTATCACATTACATGTCGTATCTATCACGTCTCATGCATCGCCTCACTATCACATTACATGTCGTATCTATCACGTCCTATGCGCCGTCTCAATATCACATTACATGTCGTATCTATCACGTCCTATGCGCCGTCTCACTATCACATTACATGTCGTATCTATCAAGTCTCATGCATCGCCTCATTATCACATTACATGTCGTATCTATCACGTCTCATGCATCGCCTCACTATCACATTACATGTCGTATCTATCACGTCTCATGCACCGTCTCACTATCACATTACATGTCGTATCTATCACGTCTCATGCATCGCCACACTATCACATTACATGTCGTATCTATCACGTCTCATGCACCGTCTCACTATCACATTACATGTCGTATCTATCACGTCTCATGCACCGTCTCACTATCACATTACATGTCGTATCTATCACGTCTCATGCACCGCCTCACTATCACATTACATGTCGTATCTATCACGTCACATGCGCGGTCTCACTATCACATTACATGTCGTATCTATCACGTCACATGCGCCGCCTCACTATCACATTACATGTCGTATCTATCACGTCTTATGCACCGTCTCACTATCACATTACATGTCGTATCTATCACGTCCTATGCGCCGCCTCACTATCACATTACATGTCGTATCTATCACGTCTCATGCACCGTCTCACTATCACATTACATGTCGTATCTATCACGTCTCATGCACCGTCTCACTATCACATTACATGTCGTATCTATCACGTCACATGCGCCGCCTCACTATCACATTACATGTCGTATCTATCACGTCTCATGCACCGCCTCACTATCACATTTCATGTCGTATCTATCACGTCACATGCGCCGCCTCACTATCACATTACATGTCGTATCTATCACGTCTCATGCACCGTCTCACTATCACATTACATGTCGTATCTATCACGTCTCATGCATCGCCTCACTATCACATTACATGTCGTATCTATCACGTCACATGCACCTTCTCACTATCACATTACATGTCGTATCTATCACGTCCTATGCGCCGCCTCACTATCACATTACATGTCGTATCTATCACGTCCTATGCGCCGTCTCACTATCACATTACATGTCGTATCTATCACGTCTCATGCATCGCCTCACTATCACATTACATGTCGTATCTATCACGTCAAATGCACCGTCTCACTATCACATTACATGTCGTATCTATCACGTCTCATGCGCCGTCTCACTATCACATTACATGTCGTATCTATCACGTCTCATGCATCGCCTCACTATCACATTACATGTCGTATCTATCACGTCACATGCACCGTCTCACTATCACATTTCATGTCGTATCTATCACGTCTCATGCACCGTCTCACTATTACATGTCGTATCTATCACGTCCTATGCGCCGTCTCAATATCACATTACATGTCGTATCTATCACGTCACATGCACCGTCTCACTATCACATTTCATGTCGTATCTATCACGTCTCATGCACCGTCTCACTATCACATTACATGTCGTATCTATCACGTCTCATGCATCGCCTCACTATCACATTACATGTCGTATCTATCACGTCCTATGCGCCGTCTCAATATCACATTACATGTCGTATCTATCACGTCCTATGCGCCGTCTCACTATCACATTACATGTCGTATCTATCAAGTCTCATGCATCGCCTCATTATCACATTACATGTCGTATCTATCACGTCTCATGCATCGCCTCACTATCACATTACATGTCGTATCTATCACGTCTCATGCACCGTCTCACTATCACATTACATGTCGTATCTATCACGTCTCATGCATCGCCACACTATCACATTACATGTCGTATCTATCACGTCTCATGCACCGTCTCACTATCACATTACATGTCGTATCTATCACGTCACATGCACCGTCTCACTATCACATTACATGTCGTATCTATCACGTCCTATGCGCCGTCTCACTATCACATTACATGTCGTATCTATCACGTTCTATGCGCCGTCTCACTATCACATTACATGTCGTATGTATCACGTCTCATGCATCGCCTCACTATCACATTACATGTCGTATCTATCACGTCACATGCACCTTCTCACTATCACATTACATGTCGTATCTATCACGTCCTATGCGCCGCCTCACTATCACATTACATGTCGTATCTATCACGTCCTATGCGCCGTCTCACTATCACATTACATGTCGTATCTATCACGTCACATGCACCGTCTCACTATCACATTACATGTCGTATCTATGACGTCCTATGCGCCGTCTCACTATCACATTACATGTCGTATCTATCACGTCCTATGCGCCGTCTCATTATCACATTACATGTCGTATCTATCACGTCCTATGCGCCGTCTCACTATCACATTACATGTCGTATCTATCACGTCCTATGCACCGTCTCACTATCACATTACATGTCGTATCTATCACGTCACATGCACCGTCTCACTATCACATTACATGTCGTATCTATCACGTCTCATGCACCGTCTCACTATCACATTACATGTCGTATCTATCACGTCTCATGCATCGCCTCACTATCACATTACATGTCGTATCTATCACGTCCTATGCACGTCTCACTTTCACATTACATGACGTATCTATCACGTCCTATGCGCCGTCTCACTATCACATTACATGTCGTATCTATCACGTCTCATGCACCGTCTCACTATCACATTACATGTCGTATCTATCACGTCTCATGCACCGTCTCACTATCACATTACATGTCGTATCTATCACGTCTCATGCACCGTCTCACTATCACATTACATGTCGTATCTATCACGTCTCATGCACCGTCTCACTATCACATTACATGTCGTATCTATCACGTCCTATGCGCCGCCTCACTATCACATTACATGTCGTATCTATCACGTCTCATGCACCGTCTCACTATCACATTACATGTCGTATCTATCACGTCTCATGCACCGTCTCACTATCACATTACATGTCGTATCTATCACGTCACATGCGCCGCCTCACTATCACATTACATGTCGTATCTATCAAGTCTCATGCACCGTCTCACTATCACATTACATGTCGTATCTATCACGTCCTATGCACCGTCTCACTATCACATTACATGTCGTATCTATCACGTCCTATGCGCCGTCTCACTATCACATTACATGTCGTATCTATCACGTCTCATGCATCGCCTCACTATCACATTACATGTCGTATCTATCACGTCACATGCACCTTCTCACTATCACATTACATGTCGTATCTATCACGTCCTATGCGCCGCCTCACTATCACATTACATGTCGTATCTATCACGTCCTATGCACCGTCTCACTATCACATTACATGTCGTATCTATCACGTCTCATGCACCGTCTCACTATTACATGTCGTATCTATCACGTCCTATGCGCCGTCTCACTATCACATTACATGTCGTATCTATCACGTCCTATGCACCGTCTCACTATCACATTACATGTCGTATCTATCACGTCACATGCACCGTCTCACTATCACATTACATGTCGTATCTATCACGTCTCATGCATCGCCTCACTATCACATTACATGTCGTATCTATCACGTCTCATGCACCGCCTCACTATCACATTACATGTCGTATCTATCACGTCCTATGCGCCGTCTCAATATCACATTACATGTCGTATCTATCACGTCACATGCGCCGTCTCACTATCACATTACATGTCGTATCTATCACGTCTCATGCACCGTCTCACTATCACATTACATGTCGTATCTATCACGTCTCATGCATCGCCTCACTATCACATTACATGTCGTATCTATCACGTCTCATGCACGTCTCACTTTCACATTACATGACGTATCTATCACGTCCTATGCGCCGTCTCACTATCACATTACATGTCGTATCTATCACGTCTCATGCACCGTCTCACTATCACATTACATGTCGTATCTATCACGTCTCATGCACCGTCTCACTATCACATTACATGTCGTATCTATCACGTCTCATGCACCGTCTCACTATCACATTACATGTCGTATCTATCACGTCTCATGCACCGTCTCACTATCACATTACATGTCGTATCTATCACGTCCTATGCGCCGCCTCACTATCACATTACATGTCGTATCTATCACGTCTCATGCACCGTCTCACTATCACATTACATGTCGTATCTATCACGTCTCATGCACCGTCTCACTATCACATTACATGTCGTATCTATCACGTCCTATGCGCCGCCTCACTATCACATTACATGTCGTATCTATCACGTCTCATGCACCGTCTCACTATCACATTACATGTCGTATCTATCACGTCCTATGCACCGTCTCACTATCACATTACATGTCGTATCTATCACGTCCTATGCGCCGTCTCACTATCACATTACATGTCGTATCCATCACGTCTCATGCATCGCCTCACTATCACATTACATGTCGTATCTATCACGTCACATGCACCTTCTCACTATCACATTACATGTCGTATCTATCACGTCCTATGCGCCGCCTCACTATCACATTACATGTCGTATCTATCACGTCCTATGCACCGTCTCACTATCACATTACATGTCGTATCTATCACGTCTCATGCACCGTCTCACTATTACATGTCGTATCTATCACGTCCTATGCGCCGTCTCAATATCACATTACATGTCGTATCTATCACGTCACATGCACCGTCTCACTATCACATTTCATGTCGTATCTATCACGTCTCATGCACCGTCTCACTATCACATTACATGTCGTATCTATCACGTCTCATGCATCGCCTCACTATCACATTACATGTCGTATCTATCACGTCCTATGCGCCGTCTCAATATCACATTAAATGTCGTATCTATCACGTCCTATGCACCGTCTCACTATCACATTACATGTCGTATCTATCAAGTGTCATGCATCGCCTCACTATCACATTACATGTCGTATCTATCACGTCTCATGCATCGCCTCACTATCACATTACATGTCGTATCTATCACGTCTCATGCACCGTCTCACTATCACATTACATGTCGTATCTATCACGTCTCATGCATCGCCACACTATCACATTACATGTCGTATCTATCACGTCTCATGCACCGTCTCACTATCACATTACATGTCGTATCTATCACGTCACATGCACCGTCTCACTATCACATTACATGTCGTATCTATCACGTCCTATGCGCCGTCTCACTATCACATTACATGTCGTATCTATCACGTTCTATGCGCCGTCTCACTATCACATTACATGTCGTATGTATCACGTCTCATGCATCGCCTCACTATCACAATACATGTCGTATCTATCACGTCACATGCACCTTCTCACTATCACATTACATGTCGTATCTATCACGTCCTATGCGCCGCCTCACTATCACATTACATGTCGTATCTATCACGTCCTATGCGCCGTCTCACTATCACATTACATGTCGTATCTATCACGTCACATGCACCGTCTCACTATCACATTACATGTCGTATCTATCACGTCCTATGCGCCGTCTCATTATCACATTACATGTCGTATCTATCACGTCCTATGCGCCGTCTCACTATCACATTACATGTCGTATCTATAACGTCCTATGCACCGTCTCACTATCACATTACATGTCGTATCTATCACGTCACATGCACCGTCTCACTATCACATTACATGTCGTATCTATCACGTCTCATGCATCGCCTCACTATCACATTACATGTCGTATCTATCACGTCTCATGCACCGCCTCACTATCACATTACATGTCGTATCTATCACGTCCTATGCGCCGTCTCAATATCACATTACATGTCGTATCTATCACGTCACATGCGCCGTCTCACTATCACATTACATGTCGTATCTATCACGTCTCATGCACCGTCTCACTATCACATTACATGTCGTATCTATCACGTCTCATGCATCGCCTCACTATCACATTACATGTCGTATCTATCACGTCTCATGCACGTCTCACTTTCACATTACATGTCGTATCTATCACGTCCTATGCGCCGTCTCACTATCACATTACATGTCGTATCTATCACGTCCTATGCGCCGTCTCACTATCACATTATATGTCGTATCTATCACGTCTCATGCATCGCCTCACTATCACATTACATGTCGTATCTATCACGTCTCATGCATCGCCTCACTATACCATTGCATGTCGTATCTATCACGTCACATGCACCGTCTCACTATCACATTACATGTCGTATCTATCACGTTTCATGCATCGCCTCACTATCACATTACATGTCGTATCTATCACGTCTCATGCACCGTCTCACTATCACATTACATGTCGTATCTATCACGTCTCATGCGCCGTCTCACTATCACATTACATGTCGTATCTATCACGTCTCATGCACCGCCTCACTATCACATTACATGTCGTATCTATCACGTCTCATGCATCGCCTCACTATCACATTACATGTCGTATCTATCACGTCTCATGCGCCGCCTCACTATCACATTTCATGTCGTATCTATCACGTCTCATGCATCGCCTCACTATCACATTACATGTCGTATCTATCACGTCTCATGCACCGTCTCACTATCACATTACATGTCGTATCTATCACGTCCTATGCGCCGTCTCACTATCACATTACATGTCGCATCTATCACGTCTCATGCACCGTCTCACTATCACATTACATGTCGTATATATCACGTCTCATGCATCGCCTCACTATAACAATACATGACGTATCCATCACGTCACATGCACCGCCTCACTATCACATTACATGTCGTATCTATCACGTCTCATGCACCGCCTCACTAACATGTCGTATCTACCACGTCCCATGCACCGCCTCACTATCACATTATATAACGTATGTATGGCCTCAGAGTAACTGTGTATCTCATTATAAAATGTATGTATCACCTAATCTGACCTGTGTATCGCATGAAGTATGTACCGCCCTGTATGCTCCAGGCTTAATGACAACCTACGTGTGAAAGTGGCGGACTTCGGACTGTGCAGAGACATCTACGAGAAAGGCTACTATTCCAGCGACAACAAGAAGAAGCTGCCGATCCGCTGGATGGCGCCAGAGAGCATGGAGAGAGGAAGCTACAGCTCCAAGTCAGACGTGGTAGGTACTGGAGGCTGGTCCTAGGTGATGACAAACAGGTTTCTGATAAGGACAATATAGAGAGGCAACTCCAAGTTAGACGTGGTCGGTACTGGAAGCTGGTCCTAGGTGACGACAAACTGGTTCCTGATAAGGACAATATAGAGAGTCAACTCCAAGTCAGACGTGGTAGGTTCTGGAAGCTGTTACCAGGTGATGACAAACAGGTTTCTGATAAGGACAATATAGAGAGGCAACTCCAAATTAGACGTTTTCGGTACTGGAGGCTGGTCCTAGGTGACGACAAACAGGTTTCTGATAAGGACAATATAGAGAGGCAACTCCAAGTTAGACGTTTTTGGTACTGGAAGCTGTTACCAGGTGACGACAAACAGGTTTCTGATTAGGACAATATAGAGAGGCAACTCCAAGTTAGACGTTTTCGGTACTGGAGGCTGGTCCTAGGTGACGACAAACAGGTTTCTGATAAGGACAATATAGAGAGGCAACTCCAAGTTAGACGTTTTTGGTACTGGAAGCTGTTACCAGGTGACGACAAACAGGTTTCTGATAAGGACAATATAGAGAGGCAACTCCAAGTTAGACGTTTTTGGTACTGGAAGCTGTTACCAGGTGACGACAAACAGGTTTCTGATAAGGACAACATAGAGAGGCAACTCCAAGTTAGACGTTTTCGTTCCTGGAGGCTGGTCCTAGGTGACGACAAACAGGTGTCTGATCAGGACAATATAGAGAGGCAACTCCAAATTAGACGTTTTCGGTACTGGAGGCTCGTCCTAGGTGATGACAAACAGGTTTCTGATAAGGACAATATAGAGAGGCATCTCCAAGTTAGACGTGGTCGGTACATTAGCCTGTACCAGGTGACGACAAACAGGTTTCTGATAAGGACAATATAGAGAGGCAACTCCAAGTTAGACGTTTTTGGTACTGGAAGCTGTTACCACGTGACGACAAACAGGTTTCTGATAAGGACAACATAGAGAGGCAACTCCAAGTTAGACGTTTTCGTTCCTGGAGGCTGGTCCTAGGTGACGACAAACAGGTTTCTGATAAGGACAATATAGAGAGGCATCTCCAAGTTAGACGTGAGGTACATCAGGCTGTTACTTGGTGACGACAAACAGGTTTCTGATAAGGACAACATAGAGAGGCAACTCCAAGTTAGACGTGGTTGATACGGGAAGCTGCTCCTAGGTGACGACAAACATGTTTCTGATAAGGACAACATAGAGAGGCAACTCCAAGTTAGACGTGGTCGGTACTGGAAGCTGGTCCTAGGTGACGACAAACTGGTTTCTGATAAGGACAACATAGAGAGGCAACTCCAAGTCAGTTCATCGCGATTGGTAGATGCAAGAGCTCAAGAGGGTTCGCAAGGCTGCAGCCGTTGGAGGATTGAGTTAACTTAGATCAAAGCTAAAGTAGAGAGAAATGGAATATATTCCATATTTCGAGTGAAATATCATGTTTCTCTCATCGAGTGACGAGATATCTCCTTTTCCACGTCACGAAATGAGTGAAACCTAATACTCCAAGAGACACTATTTATTAGATACTTTTTGTGTAGTTGTCAATGGGAAAACTCAATTATTTCACTACAAATGTATAACCTTGAAACGTAAATTCTCCCTACCTAACACCCAGAGACGTTTCATCACCCCTTGTAATTGAGACTTTAAAAGTCTCCCATGTTTGCAAAATCTTAAAAACATATAGACAAAAGTAACAAAACATATACGACGTCAAATAATTTCTTTGTCATACATTTGGATATGATTATATATACAAAATCAACTTCAACAAAATATATCCTTGAATGTTGACGAGACCGCTGTTCGAAGCGAAAGGATACACCCTGGTCAAGTAACAAAAATGGCGCTTTGCGAAAGAAACAGTCTCGTTTGACGAGTTAAATGAGAAATTTAAAGTTTGTAACGAAACATTTTCAAGAGAATAACAAACGGCAAGAATCGATATTTACTCCATAAATGAACATCTGTCATTAGTTTGCCTTGTAAATGTGGAACTAACGTAAATAGGAATTACGACTACGGTTTGTGTACGGGCGAGACGCTTTCGATAAAGGGAGACACAAGCTCCTCACAGCGATAGTCCGTTCTCGGAGCTCTCTTATACTATCGCTGCCACCAGTCAAAACTCCCCACTGTGATAGGTGGCCCCAACCATGCTTGGAGTTGAACTCGCAACCGAATGACCGTTATGTTTACAAACAAGTGACGACTGCTGTGACGCCGAATACACTTACCGCTGATAAATTACTTTCTTATTTGATATAGTAAGAATGTAAGGGAGAAGTTGGTTGATTTTCCGTTAGTATGCAATCTCGAACCAATCTGATTATTTAAACAACAAAGTAAATTCATCTGGAAAACATGGCCAGTCGTAAAGCCTTTCAAAATGAACTATGATGGCATTCCCAAAGACATAAACAAAAGTATACACGTTACTACATATGGGGTTAGAGGGCAAATTTCAAGATTCTCGTAATGGCCGCGCCCACACTGGTGGCAGCGATGTTACCGAGAGTGTAACAAAGGTGTCACGCGCTGGGAAGGAGCTAGAGGGAGACAATGTAATGGGAGGTAACTCTTGTAAGACAATAGTTCTGTCAAAGTGATATGTTCACTACAGTGAAATAGCAAGTGTTATGTCACTGCAAGGAAAACTTCACTTTTCTCAACTTCAGAAAACACAGTTTTTTACGTTTAAGTATATAATAAAGCTCTCTCTTGTTACGCAAAACTCAGATGTTCTGTATGCACAGGGCAATATGTTTTGTAACAGCGTTACTTAATAGACAAATAACACGTAAGTCGGATAAAAGACTTACCCAGACTGAATATTTGGTATAACAGGAGTTGGCCGTATCTGTCATCTGTTTCGTTGCAGTGGGTTCTTGATTTAACTTCGAAACGTTCCCTTACAGTGGTCTCTGGGTGTGGTTCTGTGGGAGGTGCTGACACGTGGAGCCACACCCTACCCGGGGGTGGATGGATGGGATATCACGCTCTTCCTCCAACATGGCCGGCGTCTTCAACAACCCTGGTTCTGCAGTAATGAGTTGTAAGTAACACAACCAAGGCGTTCATAATTGTAGACTAATTTGGGTAAACATGTCATTATACACCTACCTAAAGCTCCATGATCCACAAGGTAATTGGAGCAAAGTGTATGGCTGCGTGTACTAGTCCGGACTAATGCCGATGTTATAGTGCTAGCTCACTGAGATGCCATGGCGCAGTTCACTTTGAATGCCCCACTCAGACACAGTATACTGACGCCAGTCCTTGTTTTAGCACCTCAATGCCGAGCGCCAAGCAGGGTAACAACAAGTACCAACTTTTAATGTTTTTTGCTATGCCGCCCAAATATCTCCGGGCGGACGCTCTACCATTAGACCACGGAGGCGGTCCATCATTATTGAAGTTATATCTGTATATGACCTGTAAATAATCGAGAATGACCAGGCACACCAGTGACTGAAAGCTTGAGCAACTATCAACGCCATTGACGTACAGATGATACCAGTCAGGACAGTAGTAGAGCCTGACCACCCGATCCCAAGTTTAGTCACAAGCATTATGTGCTTGGGACATACACTGACTCGGAAACATAACATGGATTATGGGTAATGTAACTTCGAGCGAGGGGGCAGGTTTAAACAGTTTACAGCGACCTCTGTGGAACAAGATATTTTCCTCAACGCCCAATAATATTTGTATAATATTATATATATTATCGAAAATGTACATCTAAACAACACGCAAACGATGTTGATAAGTTTAATGGGACGCTGGGATAGCATAGTGGTTTATGCGTTGGCTCATTAAATCCCAGACCCTGGTTCGATTCTCCACAAGGGTACAGAGCGTAAAATCAATTTCTGGATAGAAAAGGCTGGAATTTTGCCCAAACGACGTCAAATCCCGACTATGCACATTTAATTGAGCCATTTCTTCATGTTACTGATGCTTATTCACAAGTCATTACTATCAATATAGATTTGTTGCCTACATTGTTACATATACCCCCCCCCCCCCCCCCCAACCCACCCACCTACCCACCCCCGGATCTACCGTCCACTGAATGTATGTCTGAAACACTGCTGAATTTAAATTTTAATTCTCACGGCGGTACCATCTGTTTAAACAATATTACTTTTGTGTTCTTTTAAAAGATGACTCGAGGAGATTTCCCTTCCCCCTGATTTTTATTATAAATTAATACACCGTCATCCATGCATCTTTCTAATCTAGTCTACTATACAGTGTGTACTACATACATTGTAGGAACACTGGCATCCATGTATGTTTCCAATCTACTCGACTATACAGTGTGTACTATATACATTCTAGGAACACTGGCATCCATGCATCTTTCCAATCTACTCGACTATACAGTGTGTACTACATACATTCTAGGAACACTGGCATCCATGTATGTTTCCAATCTACTCGACTATACAGTGTGTACTATATACATTCTAGGAACACTGGCAACCATGCATCTTTCCAATCTACTCCACTATACAGTGTGTACTATATACATTGTAGGAACACTGGCATCCATGTATGTTTCCAATCTACTCGACTATACAGTGTGTACTATATACATTCTAGGAACACTGGCATCCATGCATCTTTCCAATCTACTCGACTATACAGTGTGTACTATATACATTCTAGGAACACTGGCATCCATGTATGTTTCCAATCTACTCCACTATACAGTTTGTACTACATACATTCTAGGAACACTGGCAACCATGTATGTTTCCAATCTACTCGACTATACAGTGTGTACTATATACATTCTAGGAACACTGACATCCATGCATCTTTCCAATCTACTCGAATATACAGTGTGTACTACATACATTCTAGGAAAACTGGCATCCATGTATGTTTCCAATCTACTCCACTATACAGTTTGTACTATATACATTCTAGGAACACTGGCAACCATGTATGTTTCCAATCTACTCCACTATACAGTTTGTACTATATACATTCTAGGAACACTGGCAACCATGTATGTTTCCAATCTACTCGACTATACAGTTTGTACTATATACATTCTAGGAACACTGGCAACCATGTATGTTTCCAATCTACTCCACTATACAGTTTGTACTATATACATTCTAGGAACACTGGCAACCATGTATGTTTCCAATCTACTCCACTATACAGTTTGTACTATATACATTCTAGGAACACTGGCAACCATGTATGTTTCCAATCTACTCGACTATACAGTGTGTACTATATACATTCTAGGAACACTGGCATTCATGCATCTTTCCAATCTACTCGACTATACAGTGTGTACTACATACATTGTAGGAACACTGGCATCCATGTATGTTTCCAATCTACTCGACTATACAGTTAGTACTATATACATACTAGGTACGCCGTCATCCATGCATCTTTCCAATCTACTCGACTATACAGTGTGTACTTTATACATTCTAGGAACACCGTCATCCATGCATCTTTCCAATCTAGTCGCCTATACAGTGTGTACTATATACATTCTAGCAACACCGTCATCCATGCATCTTTCTAATCTAGTCGCCTATACAGTGTGTACTATATACATTGTAGGAACACTGGCATCCATGTATGTTTCCAATCTACTCGACTATACAGTGTGTACGTTATACATTCTAGGAACACCGTCATCCATGCATCTTTTTAATCTAGTCTACTATACAGTGTGTACTATATACATTGTAGGAACACTGGCATCCATGTATGTTTCCAATCTACTCGACTATACAGTGTGTACTACATACATTCTAGGAACACTGGTATCCATGCATCTTTCCAATCTACTCGACTATACAGTGTGTACTACATACATTCTAGGAACACTGGCATCCATGTATGTTTCCAATCTACTCGACTATACAGTGTGTACTACATACATTCTAGGAACACTGGCATCCATGCATCTTTCCAATCTACTCGACTATACAGTGTGTACTATATACATTCTAGGAACACTGGCAACCATGCATCGTTCCAATCTACTCCACTATACAGTGTGTACTATATACATTCTAGGAACACTGGCATCCATGTATGTTTCCAATCTACTCGCCTATACAGTGTGTACTATATACATTCTAGGAACACTGGCATCCATGCATCTTTCCAATCTAGTCGACTATACAGTGTGTACTATATACGTTCTAGGAAAACTGGCATCCATGTATGTTTCCAATCTACTCGACTATACAGTGTGTACTATATACATTCTAGGAACACTGGCATCCATGCATCTTTCCAATCTACTCGACTATACAGTGTGTACTACATACATTGTAGGAACACTGGCATCCATGCATCTTTCCAATCTAGTCGCCTATACAGTGTGTACTATATACATTCTAGGAACACTGGCATCCATGCATCTTTCACATCTAGTCGCCTATACAGTGTGTACTATATACATTCTAGGAACACTGGCATTCATGCATCTTTCTAATCTAGTCGCCTATACAGTGTGTACTATATACATTCTAGGAACACCGTCATCCATGCATCTTTCTAATCTACTCGACTATACAGTGTGTACTATATACATTGTAGGAACACTGGCATCCATGCATCCTTCCAATCTACTCGACTATACAGTGTATACTATATAAACTAGTGTCCAAAAGAAACGATACCACCTGTTTGCAACGACATAAAAGAAAAACTAAACAATGCAGAAATTTAGGATTGGTGTTATGCTTTTGAGAAATCCTTTCACAACATCTGTACAAAAATTTCATTTCAATAAAATCTGTACAACCAATATGACAAGCCTTAAAAGATGGGTGGGGTCGAAAAATGAACATTTCGTTAGAGCACTGATCACAGAAACAACGGGAAATGTCACACCACACGTCTCAAAGTCAAGTCAGTAGCGGGTATGTCCACCGTGAGCATCAATACATGCCAGAACACGCCTACGGACAGATGACGTCAAACGTCTGATGACGTTGGGAGTGATGCGTTGCCATTCCTCGAGGAGACATCGTTCCAAGTCCTGGACGTTGACTGGAGGCACACGGCGACGTCGGATTTGCCGATCGAGGTGGTCCCATAAGTGCTCGATGGGATTCATGTCCGGTGAACATGCGGGCCATGGGAAAACCTGTACGTTGGCGTTGGCAAGGAAGTTCTGTGTCAATCTTGCTGTGTGTGGCCTTGCATTGTCATGTTGGAAAAGGAGTCCACGAGGCTGTTGCTGAATAAAGGGCACCACAACAGGCCGTAGGATGTCACCAAGATAACGCTGTGCATTCAGGTTTCCACGAATTACGACAAGCATCGTTTTGACGTCACCACATATGCCACCCCAAACCATTAACCCTCCACCTCCAAACGGCCGGACCTGTTGGATACAGTTAGGCGCCAAACGTTCACCAAATCGTCGGTATACAAGCTGCCGTCCATCGTTTCTGAAGATGAGGAATCTGCTCTCATCAGAGAACATAACACGTGCCCAGTCCCGCCGTTGCCTACGTCGAACTCGCCTGGCCCAGATCAGTCTGTTGTTCCGGTGTCGAGGCGTCAGGAGCGGTCCGCGGTAGGGATGACGTGGCCGGATACCATACTGCCGTAGTCTCCTGTAGACGGTCTGTCGACTGATCCTGTGTCCCAGTGCTGTAGCCGCCGTGGATGTCGCTGTTACGGTGCGGTTCCTCAGGTGTAATACCCGGATGTAACGATCTTCACGGGGCGTGGTTACTCGTGGTCTTCCACTCCTGGGCCTGTCTGACGTCTGACCTGTCTAACGTAACCGCTGCATCAACCTGGTGATAGTGATGCGTGCGTAGCCCAACCTTCTGGCGACGTCGACGTGTGACGCTCCTTGTTGGACCATTCCAGCGGCTCTCTCTCTCTCGATGGCTGTCAAACGTGGCATATCTTGTGTTCTGTTTGTTCCTGTGATATCAACGTGTCTGATCAGCCGTTTTATACAGTTTTTCTGCACGTGCAGAACATGCTAGAGAGGGAAATGTCACTTTCACAAAATTTACGTTTTTTCCCGGAAGTGATCACGTGTTCCCGGTATTTTTTATCGACTATACTGTGTTTGGGATGTGCAATACGAATTGGCATGTTTTCATACCTGACAATTCACTTAGTAAAAAACAATTTTGAAAATAAGTTGGTATCGTTTCTTTTGGACACTAGTTTACATTCTAGGAACACCGTCATCCATGCATCTTTCTAATCTACTCGACTATACAGTGTGTACTATATACATTCTAGGAACATTTTCAATCCATGCATCTTTCCAATCTAGTCGACTATACAGTGTGTACTATATACATTCTAGGAACACCGTCATCCATGCATCTTTCTAATCTACTCGACTATACAGTGTGTACTATATACATTCTAGGAACACCGTCATCCATGTATGTTTCTAATCTACTCGACTATACAGTGTGTACTATATACATTCTAGGAACATTGTCAATCCATGCATCTTTCTAATCTAGTCGCCTATACAGTGTGTACTATATATATTCTAGGAACACCGTTATCCATGCATCTTTCCAGTCTGCTCGACTTTACAGTGTGTGCTATATACATTCTAGGTACGGCGTCATGATGGAGATCTGGTCAAAAGACCCAGGGCTGCGACCCACCTTCTCTGAAGTGTCCGAATCACTCACCACGTTACTCAAAATGTCGTCAGACCAGGAAGTGACGTCAGAAAGCAAAGATGACGGTTACGTCACATTTCCTTCATGTTCCCGTTATGTTCAGCTTCGGGTCCCCGAATATTTTGTGTTAGAAACTGAAGCTTCAAGGGAAAATCTAGATGCAATGCCTATGTAGGGAAAAACCAGAAACGCTATCAACATTTCCTTTCTCGCGAGGAGGAGCAGATAAATGAACAGTGTCGCGTGATTCAGGTGTGAGGACCCGCAAGTATGAACTTTATGTGAGAGATTGCAGTTTAAACATATTATATCACTCATGTGGTGCGTCAGCATTGACAGAAATCCCAGATTTGGAGTAAATGATTATTTGTGTTTGTGTCTTTAGCATGACATTGATGTGTTTGTCAAAGGATGTAAATCGTCTGTTTTATGGTTAACACGTGAAATTGATGTTTGTATATGGCTATAGTAACTTGAGTACATCTTCCCGAGTCAAGGGCGTTAACTGACTATAAAAGTCCAGTTTCCATCCTTGCCTAACTAGAGTGGAATTTCCAGGCTCGATCGGAGCGCCACCAGTGGCTGTTGCGGGTTATGTACCTTTTATGTCCCTCCTAGTGACCAATACCACATATCCCTTGCATTTGCTTCAAACAAAATGGCGGCGCCCAGTCAAGACGATCTGATCGATAATCAAGATCATTTTTTGTAATAAAACCGCGAAGCGCATCAAATCCCTTTTGCACCTTGATTAAAAACATGAAAAGATTGTCAAAATATCTGTCGACGCCCAGTTGACGGTACACATACTTTGGAAATCCTGCAGTCGACCGAAATCTACACGTTGAAATCCATGTTGTTTACCAACCGGATGTCCAGTCCGTCACGCGATTTTGATTTGACTATGCATAGACTCGTTGGTCCAGCCAAAAGGTAACTCTATAATTCCAGCCTAGTTCGGCAAGGGCGGAAACTAGACTTTTATAATCAGTTATAGCCTTGCCGTGGGAACTGGACTCTATTTGTCAGTGAACGCCCTTAACTGATGCTACGATTTAAGATGTGCCTACAAAGCCCCAGGCAGCAAGATTTCAACCAGCTTACAACGGGCGCGGTGCAATGTTCGGGCTATTTTAGTTATGAGCAAAATATGTTCAGTTAATAAGTCCAGATTAATACATGTCCGGATAAACGCATGTCCGGTTTAAATACTTATGAGTAATGTCCCTTTGTGTGCATGTGTAGTCTTTCCTAACAAGATCTGCTCCCAACCCGGGGATGTCCAATCCTGCATGCTCAAGACATGTGTTCATTATCGAGAGGCCCGCCCAATTACAATCAGGATGTTGATGCCACGTCTTATTATTGTTCTAGATTTTTAGATACAATATCTATCTATCTGTGATTTTGTATTTATTGATTAATAGTATTATACTTGCACATGAAAACGCTAATACACGTATGCATGCACTTTTTTCAAACAACGCTGAATTAACTAAAGCGATATCAGTTTTATCTATGATCTTCTATTTTGTTCCTTATATACTTTTTAAGCTATGATATCTATTGTATATACTTTGTATAAGGGTAAAGATCAAAATGATGTACATCAAAGTCTATGCATATACTTAACATGTAAATATGTACATACAAACCTTGCTTGACTGAATATATAATAAACTCTCAATATTTTGCATATACTATTTCTTGTGTTGTTGAAGGAGTGCATGGACTGTCCTTTGGGCGGTGGTGCAGCCGAATGGATAACGCGGTCGCTCGTCTTGTCAAAAAAAATCGGGTTCGTCTCGTACATATACTCGGGTCCTCTGTGTGACGAACTAGCGCTTATCGCTGTAGGCAACACACATCGCCTTTATGAGTATTGAGTCGAGATTTGTGGATGTCAAGCACAAAGAGTTTGGTAATATTTAATATACCGTAACATTGTTACACACCCTGGTCTCTCTAATGCAGTATTTAGGCTCTGGAGGGATTGTTCAGTTCTACAAAGGTTAATATTTATTTGAAAATATCAAATTATATCTCGTATTATCAAAGACAAGATATTACGTTGATCGAAGAATGTATGAGACGATGTAACGTTATTGTCCCGACGGAATTATTATTGATACTATGGGTGATATCGGCACTTCTCTCGTCTCAAACTACGTATAAGGCGATATTATATAATTAAGGGTCATTATAACTTCAGCTTAACGAGGCTTCATTATCTGTTTTGGTTAAAATTGTCTCCTTCGTTAGGGCAATAAATGGTTGGGCAGGTTTTCTGCAAATGACAATGCCTAAAAAATTAGCGTTACTGTTATTTTGAAAAACATGAATTGTCGTATAAACAAGGAGGTGAGGTGAAATGGGGTTTAACGTCGCGTCCAAGATTATTGCACTCATATAGCGACGTGCATGCACGTGTGTGTGGGGCTGCTTGTACTAGTCCGGACTGATGCCGATTTATACTGCTAGCTCACTGAGATACCATGCCGCAGTTTAACATGAATACCCCACTCAGACACAGTATACTGACTCCGAGCCGACCAGTCCTTGTTTTAGCCCCTTAATGCCGAGGGCCAGACAGGTAACAACAAGTGCCATCTTTTAACGTCTTAAATTGCGCGGCCGGGGATCGAACCCCAGACCTTCCGCTCTCCGGGCGGACGCTCTACCACTAGACCACGGAGGCGGTCTATAAACAAGGAAAGCAAGTGACACTGCTCGTGACATAAGTATTTCCGTCCGTGTCCTGCATCAGCTGCAACTGATTATGTTCCTGTATTTGATTGCTGCATAGCTATCCCAGCATTTATGTGACTGGTCAGGGGCCCCACACCCACACCCACACCCACACCCACACCCACACCCACCCTCCCCCAAATTGGGAGCAAGAAGGCCTGGAAGCTAGAAGACCTACTAGGTCCAGGCTCTCCCTCGATACATATGGCATTACAGTTTGTGTGAGTGTTGTTTAACGCCGCAATCAGCACTCTTCCAGCTACAAGTATATGACCGCGGTCCGTAAATAATCGAGTCTGGACCAGAAAATCCAGTGATTGATATGAGCATCGATCCACGTAAATGGTATACGATGAACTGCATCAACCAAGTCATCAAAACTGACCACCCGATCCGTTCGTCGCCTCTTACGAAAAGCATAGTCGTCTTTTCAGGCAAGAATGGGTTGCTGAAGACCCATTCTCTGCCCGGATCATCACGGGTCGGAATGTAGAGACGGACAAACTGTTTTAATACAGTATTAACATATAACAATTAAGGTGCAGGCCACTCCTCCCAGAGTTGTGAGAGACGACAATGCTATGTACAACAATAACTAAAAAACGATAACTACTACAGGATGAATTGTTATCAGTGTCTAACACGTATAAGATAAAAAGTTACGAAAAAGGTCTTTGGCATTATTCCTTTATAAAGTGAACATTTTATGAATTTGTCTGTGATAAAATATCTTTGTAGGTTTTGAAAGTGAGCATCACTCAGTTAAAGTTGGATACGTACAGTGCTGTACAGTGGCTTTCATCTTCAGTATCTTCCTGTTTCCAATCTTAAGGAAACACCACCTCTGATGAGAACCAGCGCTAAACTATAACACGTGACATTCTTGGCTTCGTAATGTTTACATGAGTAGTCAGTGGTAAAATTGCAATATCGACTCAGCTCGTGCAGTCCTTATCTAATTTGTCCATTCCGCTTTAACTTCCTTTTATTCAGTCAGGAGTAGAATATGTCGCGTATTGTGACGTGTTGGTATTTCAAGTGCGTTTGCCCGCGCTCGTTTGCAGGCGGTGGTAGCCTAGTGGTTAAAGCGTTCGCAAGTCACGCAGAAGACCCGGGTTCGATTCCCGACATGGTATTAAGCCCATGCCTGGTGTCCCCAACCGGGATGTTGCTGGAATGTTGCTAAAAGCGGCGTAAAACTATACACACCCACACTCACTATTGTTTGCACCTTTCTGTTTCAGTTGTTCTTCCTTAAATCATGGCTCCTTTCTCTTTGACCGGGCATTAATTGGCTAAATTGTCAGCCACGTGACAACGACGGAACTTCTTTTTCCCCTTCCATACAACATGGTGATAAAACAATTTCCACGAAAAACGTGTGTCGCCAGCAAAATTCGAACCCATGAATTACTCACGGAAGGCTGACGAATGTATACGTAGTCATAGACAACATCTGTTAATTTCAATGGATAACATTTTGCGCCTATCAACAAAACAAATGAGTTTCCCGAGTGTCATCATTGTATATAGTGTTTTATCATCCAAACTGGCTCCCACAGGAGATATCGCTTGGGTGAGATCAAGCGATATCTACACTGTAGATATCGCTGCAATGAAATGGCATCCCAATGCTTTGCAGACCATTGTGACGTCATTGGTTACCATGACGTCACAATCAAATGACATCACTAAGTGGCTCTGCTACTGAAGCTGTTAGCAGTACTTTTTACGACACTGCTTATTACTGTCTACAAACTGAAAAAGTTGGAAGAATGATGTTGGATGATAAATAGAATCTCACCCTCGTGTCTTTTGAAATTAAATATATCAACGCTCGTTGATAAAAGTGGATAAAATCCTCGGCAAGCCTCGGAGTTTTCCCACTTTTATCAACTCGTGTTGATATATTTGATATCAAAAGACACTCGGTGAGATTCTCTATGTCTATGTGTCGATGTCTATACGTAATATTATGTGCACTATCCATGTACACTCATATTTCAAAAGGATCCGAATGACATTTTGACAATATTTTGTTGCAAAATTATGATGCAAATAACTTTCTATGTTACCAAACTTTTGAAAATACTATATCTACAACATCGTGCAAATCCGCCAACAATGGCAGTGGATGACTTTAAGTAACAAATGTTGTTGTTGTTCCCAGTAAATCCCATTGTAAACGTAAATACTAGTATCCTAATACTGATACACAAATTCATATTGTAAACTGTCATGACTAGGTTTGACAACATGGGGTGATATGGTCTCTTCACATGTTATAGTCAGTGCACTGAAAGATTTAGTGGCGACACGGGCGTGCATGTTATGAGCGTGCCCCTGTAACATGCATCCTTTAAAGCTACACTGTCCGAAGCGCTGCATGGTAAATTTGCTCACGTGAAGCACTGTCTTCATCAGCTGATGGACGTCAACAAATGCAACTTCAACTAGTAAAGTCTACTGACATGTTGGTGTTTTACATTTCCAAGTCGTCAATATCGTGTCGTCAAAACTGATTCAAATAAAATGCGTGGAACACTGCTAAGGAGGATGCATGTTAGTTTAAGTGTAAACCAAGAATAGCTCGATCTCGGATGCACAAAAGGAAACAGAAGGATGCAGAGATAAGGTCAAGAGTGCACTCGTCGTACTCCTCAACATTCCAGCATAATGATATGTTTTAAACATCGTCCCATGCCGATAATGACACGCAATCAACCCTCCCTCACTCATTCATTCACTCACTCACTCACTCACTCACTCACTCCTTTTCTCCACACTACATGTTTTGTCAAACTTTTAAAGCAACTAACTCACTATGTGAAGATTCAAATCTGACCTTTAGAATCAGCCCACGTGGTGTTTGTGACGAGTGTCCCAGGAAGTGATATGTATCTTAGTCTGCAACGTAATTGAGTCACAATCCAACCACACAGTCGCAAGGGAACACAGTCTGACGGAAGGACATGCATGTCTTCACCATGAATTTGTCATGTACGTAGTAGTGTGTGGTCTGTACGCACGAGACTGGTGGATCTGTAAAACATTTAACGAAGTCAGATATTTGATTGTTATGCTTCTAGAGAAAAGGCAATATCAGATTCTTTAAATTGCGTCTTTGTGATGTTGTGTGCTGAACTTGACGGTACATACAGGTGTACAAGTAGTACTTTTCCATTTTTTTACCATCTTCGGATTTACATTGTCTGGTACATGCATACATTGCTTCTTTGAATTGTGTAAACCTGAACATGAGAGTGGCTTGTGGCATGCCTGCTATCTCTTACGACTTGGTGCACTGCAGAGGGCGAGGTTTCAGTCTACTCGTGTGTATGTTTTTCCTATCGGTGGCAGCAGGCGTATATGCCACTTGGGAGGACACTGGACGTGTAGATGAGGTGATCACAGACACCAACACAGGGCACGTGTACACGGCGGGGGAGAAGGGGATCCGTCATTGGTCTGAAAATCTCACTTTCATCGCCGGTGTTGGTTGGGGCGATGCAGACGACTGCGTTGGTGACGCTGGAGGTAATGTGACAGCGATGGCGTTACAGCCTGGCTCCCCTCGACTTCTGGCCTGCTCCACGGCCTGTGGGGGTCTCTGTGCTGTGTACAATACGTCTAATATCACCCAGAGGTTGTGGATGAACAATGGAACTAACCACAGTTACATCAACACCCGTTCTGTTCTGGTGTTCCTTGACAATGTAACGTTGCTAGTAGCATCATCAACCTCGGACCAGCCGACGCCCGTCGTCCCCGTGTTGTCGTACCGACATTTGTCTCTCCCAGATCAAGGCCAACCTAGTATGAACATCAGTGACAACACCGAGTCTGTCATGTCAAGAAAACCAGAAAGCAACTACGCCATACATTTTATATCAAGCTTCACCAAGAACAATTTCACATATTTCCTTACAACCCAGAGAGAAACGTCAAGCATGAACGTCACCACCCGACTCATTAGGTTTTGCACAAGTTATGAGTCTTTGTTCCCCCTCATGGACTTTCTCCTGGATTGTCGGACCAAGGACCTGACCTTATACAACATCGGACTAGACATGGCGGATACCGGAAGCTCCATCACTGTCAGTTTTGGAAGAAATACAAACCAATCCGACTTTCAGCAAGATCCCTCTCGTGGATCAGCGTTGTGCCAGTACACATTTGAGGATATCAGAAACGACAGCAGAAAACATCTTTCTCTTTTAACAACACCAAGCGAACCATGGCAAGATGGAAAAATCGAAAACGTAAGTGTATACCTTTGTCATCTTTTCATAGGAGCTTGATAAATAAGAATTGACCTTCTCTTTGTGTGAGTTCATTGGAGTATGAACCTTCATGGAGTGAGGGCCAAACTGTATGAACGTCGGAGTTTGCGACGACGTTCATAAAATGTCTGGCCCTCACTCTATGAAGGTTCATAATCCTATGAACTCACACAAAGTGAAAGTCAATTCTTATATTTTTTTTATCACAATTTCTCCCCTCAAAGGATGTAGGCCAAGATCTAAACACAATTTCATTTAGTAATGTGACTTTATGTTTACACTGACAGCCATACAACAACCAGCTATATCGCGGAGTAAAATAGTTCCTCAAAAAGAGAGGTGACAAGGGCGTATGGATGCACAACTTGCTCTTCAGAAACATTTTACGCAGCACATGTGTTCAATTTATATCCTCACTGGATGAGAAAGGTCTGTAAAAAACTACCTCTGTAAGTCTGTCACAATGGCAGCGCGTCGTAATACATTTACAACAAGTACAAGACGTCAAAATGGCCGACACGATAAACGTGACGGGAGAGATTTCCGAAGTTGTTAATGAACCTGTGGCGGTTACATGTGTTAGTCATCATTGATCAACTGGCCGATCATTGAAAGGTGAATAAAGATGTGTCAAACAGACACTAAGGTAAATTCATAGATTGCTGAAGACGGTCAATGTCAGCCTAGACACGGATGGAGTCGATACTACGATAGTTTGGGTGTGCATTTCTTTGCTTGTTCATTAGGATAGGCCGCAGCGAGGATATTCGTGAATAATCATGCAGTCACGCTCTCTGACATTTCTCAATGTATACCGAAACGCTGAGACCAAGAATAAAGGTTCTTAATGATCAGAAAGAACGCGTATGTATGTTTTCGTGCAAGGGAATTCCCAGGGGTTTCCCCGGGAATGTGGAAGTCGTCCTTCAGTGTTTACGTCATTTCAAGAACACGATCTCGTGAAAAACGTATGAACGTCAAATTGTGTCGTTCATACACTTATGAACGTCAATTTCGCGGTCATGTGACCGACCTCTCGTCCAATGGAAAAGCCGTTTATCGTGTAAACTTCAAATTAAAAAATATTTACAATTACACACCAACGCAGGCATAGAACGTGTCTTGCTTGCCTTGGCTGATGCCAAACGTTAACTGTCCAAGCTGTAACAAGAAGTACATATCTTCAAGCTAACAATAATCTATTGAGTCAACCTAAATGAAAGGCAGGGGCATATACCCGCGAGTGGCCCGTTCTAATCCACTCCACTGTCATTGTCATCCAAGCTACATGCTCGAATATAAGTATTAAATGTAAAGAGCCAACAGACAGTATTTAACGCGCATTCACCGCACAGAATGGTACAGGATCAGTGCACAGCTGTCAATCAATCCGGTAGTTCCGCAATCTTTAAACAGTCACTGTTCATATTTAATCCTTTCAATAATTAGGAGATAAACATACTGGGTTTTTTTAAATGTAGAGCTAGGTTACCTGTAGATTTAACCCCGCTAAATTGAATTTGGAACCGAACGCGCAGCGTGAGGTTTCAAATGTTAAATTTAGCGCGGTTAAATCTACAGGTAACCTAGCTCTACATTGAAAACACTGTATGTTTATCTCCATTCTACCATGACTAAATAAAACGCGAACTCTTTGGTGTTAGCAAATATACTGTGAAACGGCATGGGTTCAGTTCAGTGTTTTGAGTGGGTTATCGATCTGAATTACGGAATCACCGAACAAAATATGGTGCTGTATATACTCAAGCAGTTTGTTTACACCGTTATACTTCACTCGAACATATGACAGGCATTGAAAGCATATAAGCACGGCAACTTGGTAAGCTAACATGAGGTGGGCATCCCTAAAGAAAACAAAGCAAGCTTTGCAAGGCTTTCGCTCTACATTGCGCATCACCAGTATGACGTCATATCGCTCATTGTGACGCAAAAAATATGACGTCACAGTCGTATATAGAAAAGCGCCAAAATTCCAAGCTCTCTGTTGTCTCCAAAACGTAAATACATTCCCTTTGTTGATTTCTGTCGTGTTTTCTGCACGTAATGTTTTGCCACACATCCTTTGAATATTGTAGTAACCGCATCTGTGCATTTCGTAACCTGTAATTGTAGATATAATTATTTAAATATGCCTAGCGACAATGACTGAAAATAGTACTATTCTGTGAATATTAGCTTCCGTGGTGATGCGGCCGTCAAACCAGCTGTTTCAATCAGAGGGGGTTTATTGAGATTTAATAGCCTCTGATTGACCAATCAGAATCGAGTAAATTCCAAATTCATTTGTTTGCCTCGGAAACAATTTTGAAATTAGTTACACACATGTGAGCGAACATCTCTACTCTGCATTAAATATATTTTAACAGTCAAGCCTAATGTTTATGCGCATATATGGCTTGGGGGCTTTGGTGTACACAGATTTCAGAAAGAGAAAAAATGCATTTGATGGCAGATAATATATTTCTCCGAGTTGGTCTCCGAACACCTAAAGGTATAGTCAAAATCAAGTGTGGAAAGATATGCTCTTAATATAAACGTTGTATGTCGAACTTTAAAAAAAATTGGTTTAAACACGATTTGCACGAAGGCCGTATTCCAAGAAAAGTATACCATATGATTATGTACCATGACAATCTTGGCAATAACAAATACGTTATCTCTTATGCGTCACATATTTTTGACGTTTCGGTGTAGATCCTAACATGATCACTTGCTTGATAAAGGTGTTAGGATCTACACCGAAACGTCGCACTAATTGCCATTAAGAAGTTGTTCATCCTAAGGACGCGACTTACTTCATCACACCAACTTCTAAATGCCACTGAAAGAAGTTATACGATTAGCAATGGTCTACATGCGGCTTATCTCAATGCCCGACGGCCACATGTTGTTCCGCCGCTTACAAATGGTCATATTGCCAACAAACGTCAATGGTTTACACGACGTCCAAACTGGGGTAATCGTCGCTGGTCATGTGTCATGATTTGCAATGAGTCCTGATTCACCTTGCACTTCTTTGACAGGCATGGTCGTGTCTGGCCACTTCGAAATGAACGTCGAGCAATTGTAAACCTCAGACCTCATGACAGATTTGGCGGTGGATCGGTTATGGTGTGGGGCATTACTATGCATATTGTGCAAAGAAGGGTCTCTGGACAGTAGTATCGGGAAAACATACTGACACACTTTGTTGTTCCTTTCGCAAGGCGTTTTGTTTCTCAGGACGACAACGCCCGTGCTCATCGTGCACGAATCATCGATGCTAACCTCCAGGAACGCAACATTCATAGAATAAAATGGCCATCAATGAGCCCAGACCTTCTCCAATTGAACAAAACTGTCTTGGACATGAAAGGGAGACGTGTGCGTCAACGTCAGAGGCCGCCGGCTACGTTGGTACAGACTCCCTCTAATCGGCATTGGGGGACTCATACGACGTATACCTCGTCGAGTGAATGAATGTTTGACAAATCATGGCGGTATTACGCACTACTGATCCAAACACGTCAACTCTGAAGGTTCCCATCTTTCCCCTATCGTCCTTAAAGATCGTGGCGGTCATAACATCTACTGTCATACGTCACTACCGGTTGTAATGTGTTCCCAATTCGTTCATTATTATCATACAGCTATAACTACAAACTAACATCTCTTACGATTTTGGAAATTTGGAGATCTCGACGACCAGGGAAAGCCGTTGATGTTGGCATTATGAAGGTAGTTTACCGTGACATGAGCTGTGGGCGGTGGAGCGTTGTACTGTTGAAACAGCTCCCTCTGGCGGTCAATGATTAGAAGAAGGTGAGGTTGAAGAACTTGATTCATGTAGCGATTTGCTGTCAAATTGCGATGACGAAGGTGGAACAGTCGAATGTAGCGATCCTGTGCAGTGGTCGTAACTCGTGGTCGGCCGGTTCTTGGACGGTCTGCAGTGGAATTGACCTGTGTATATCGGTCCCAAAGGGGGCAAATGGTGCTGTGTTGGACGTTGAAGTTGCGTGCAAGAGAAGACTGCGATTCCCATCTATGGATATGCCCTATGGCGATGTTCCGACCGGCAGCGTTGAGTCTCGGCATTTTCGAACTTGAAAAATGTTGACAATTGAATGACAAATTATTGGCTTCTGTTTGCCTTTTAATAGCCACTACCACGAGTTGCGAATGCCATAACTTGCATGTGCACTTTGCTTTACTGTTTTCCTCCCTGACATATTTGAAAAAGTATGAAAACAATGCCGTTTAAGACATTGCAAATAGACAATTGCTGCGTTTTGACGCACCCTTTGTCAAATATCAGGCCACCAACATTTTCCAATAACATATATCCAATTTATATATCGGATTTTTTGTGTAGTCAGGTTCAATGAACTACATTCTACCTGTGCGTTTCTTTTTTTAAAGAGTGTATTTCTAAGTTCCAAAATGTATAAATGTTTATATTGATTTTGGAAATGTACATTGGCCTTTGGCCTGCATAAACACGAAATACACTAAAAACTAAATATATAGAGGTTATCACGCGAGTGTGTTTGGGGATGGTAAATATCCTGCATTAGGAATAAACATTGTATTTAGCGAGCCTTGGCGAGCTAAATACATAGTGTTTATTCCTAATACAGGATATTTACCATCCCCAAACACACAAGCGTGATAACCTCTTTATCATATAATGTCATTCTTTAATTCTGTGCTTTAAAATCGCTTTCCCTCTCTCACAAACATTACCGAAACATTGCGAGTTTTCCTGGAATGCGCGCATTCATATTTATTACGTCACAGGGTAAGTGATGTGTCAGTCGGACAATGACAGTAGCCAATATAGTTCCAACTAAAATCTGTTTCTTATACAGTGGTGAAGCAACATATACGCAAAACAACAGTTGTTTTTTCTTGCCTTTCGCGGCAATTCATCGGTCTGTCCGCTAGAGTTACTGCCCTTTGTCAAAGGGAAGCTACTCTAACCCTAGTCTATGAGACGTCACGGCCACGGTCAGACGATGTTGATAGTCGGTCTGTCCTGTCATAACGTTTAGAAATGTAGTCAGATGTACACACAGCGACAAAACGAAACAAAGTAACAATTCAAACATATTTCGGCCAAATCCAACTATTTTAATTTGTGGAAAAGAATTCAAGCCGCAGAGGGCTACAAGCACAGATATGGCTACTGATCCCGCTTGGCTAGGCCTCGGGTCGTGCCCTCGCAAAATTGTTTCGAAATCTCCAAAGTTGCCAAAACTTATAAAATGCCTTAGCTACGTCACAGTTAGACACTTAATTTCAGTATATTAGACTGTTTTGTTTTATAATGATAGCAATTATACCTGTAGTTTATTCAGATTCCCGATGGTTAATTCTGACTCGATCGCCGAATGACGAGGGCGACGCCATGTTTGTTTATAAACAGTGAAAGTAGTCCTACTTGACCTTTGATATTTGCATCTCTATCCGCATATGACCCCAACGGATATCGTTTTTATCCGTTGGCTTTATCCTGCCGAGAAACCTACCTATTATATGATAAATTTCAAATATCTGAAAAATAGATGTTCCAAGGCTGTTTCATAGCCCATATGTAGATTTCACTGTGTTGAATAAACGTTTGTTTTCCGTTAAACGCCGAATTCAGCATTATTTCAGCTATATGACGGCGGTCTGTAAATAATCGAATCTGGACCAGACAATCAAGTGATCGATAATATTGACAACGATCAATCTCTTCCAGATAGGTTGTCACGCAATCAACCAAGTCACCGAGCCGGACCAGGGGTTCCATTAAGTCGCTTCTTACAACCAGTTTATATAGTTTCTGGTGAACTAATTCTGAAGAATATCACCTAAATGGATAATACCAAACCGCGGATCCAAAAATATAAATCTTATGACTCAAAACGGTCCATGGCACATTATAGGGTTTGGGCCTGTCATGCACAAATCGCTATTTAGCTTTATAACGGGTTGTCTCATGTTTCGGTCGCTGCGATAAAATTTCCCATGATGGGATTTGAACCACGGACCCTTTGATCCTTGGTGGAACGCCTTGTCCACATGACCAAAAAGGTTAACCCCTTCAGCAAGCTGACAACGTAGGGATATTATCTGTGTGATATATTTTGGTCTGTCTTGTATGTAATCATCGACCTTACAAAAACCAGCAAAAAGCCACAACGCGACAATGTGACAAGTGGCCAAAATGTGGCGTTGTCGCGTTGTCGTATTGTCGCATTGTCGCGCTTTGGTTAATTTTGACACTTTTTGCTTGTTTTCGTAAGGTTGACAATTAACAATGCGACAACGTCCCTTCTGGAATTCAATTGTCTTTAAGTATATTTCGTTCATCGTGTTACATTTCGTATTCATTTAGTTACGGTCATCTACCTTGTAAGGGTTTATAAAGATAACGACAAAATATATGTGTGAGTGAGGAAGAGAAGGGTATTAATATAAATATCTTTATTAAAATCAAATCAGATATTTTTGCAGGAACAATGTCAGCCGTGTCAACGATTTGAGTGTCATCGAACGTTCAAGATAAAGGAAGATTTGAAAATCTTTAACGATTATGCTTACCGAAGCAACACGACTTTGATCACGACAGTGCTGCAAAGTAAAGACGACACCGTCAACGTTGGTACTTCCACTGGACAAGTGTTACAATTTCATGTACGTGACTTCCTTGTTGATCTGTGTATAGTAGCATTGGTGTCTGTAGGACTACGTGACATCCTTGTTGATCTGTATGTAGTTGTATTGATGTCGGTGGGACTAAGTAAGTGACTTCCTTGTTGATCTGTATGTAGTATTGATGTGTGTAGGACAAAGTAAGTGACTTCCTTGTTGATCTGTATGTAGTATTGCTGTGTGTAGGATAAAGTAAGTGACTTCCTTGTTGATCTGTTTGTAGTAGTATTGATGTATGTAGGTCCAAGTAAGTGACTTCCTTGTTAATCAGTATGTAGTATGGATGTCTGTATGACAAAATAAGTGACTTCCTTGTTGATCTGTGTGTAGTATTGATGTGTGTAGGACAAAGTAAGTGACTTCCTTGTTGATCTGTCTGTAGTAGTATTGATGTATGCAGGTCCAAGTAAGTGACTTCCTTGTTCATCTGTATGTAGTATTGATGTCTGTAGGATAAAGTAAAAGACTTCCTTGTTGATCTGTATGTAGTTGTATTGGTGTCTGTAGGACAAAATAAGTGACTTCCTTGTTGATCTGTATGTAGTACTGATGTCTATAGGAATACGTACGTGACTTCCTTGTTGATCTGTATGTAGTATAGATGTATGTAGGACAAAGTAAGTGACTTCCTTGTTGATCTGTATGTAGTAGTATTGATGTCTATAGGACTACGTACGTGACTTCCTTGTTGACCTGCATGTAGTAGTATTGATGTATGTAGGACTAAGTAAGTGACTTCCTTGTTGACCTGCATGTAGTAGTATTGATGTATGTAGGACAAAGTAAGTGACTTCCTTGTTGATCTGTATGTAGTAGTATGGATGTCTGTAGGACTAGGTAAGTGACTTCCTTATTGATCTGTATGCAGTAGTATTGATGTCTGTAGGACTAAGTAAGTGACTTCCTTGTTGACCTGCATGTAGTAGTATTGATGTATGTAGGACAAAGTAAGTGACTTCCTTGTTGATCTGTTTGTAGTTGTATTGATGTCTGTAGGACAAAATAAGTGACTTCCTTGTTGACCTGTTTGTAGTAGTATTGATGTATATAGGACTAAGTAAGTGACTTCCTTGTTGATCTGTATGTAGTAGTATGGATGTCTGTAGGACTAACTAAGTGACTTCCTTGTTGATCTGTATGTAGTAGTATTGATGTCTAAAGGACTACGTACGTGACTTCCTTGTTGACCTGCATGTAGTAGTATTGATGTATGTAGGACTAAGTAAGTGACTTCCTTGTTGACCTGCATGTAGTAGTATTGATGTATGTAGGACTAAGTAAGTGACTTCCTTGTTGACCTGCATGTAGTAGTATTGATGTATGTAGGACAAAGTAAGTGACTTCCTTGTTCATCTGTATGTAGTATTGATGTCTGTAGGATAAAGTAAAAGACTTCCTTGTTGATCTGTATGTAGTTGTATTGGTGTCTGTAGGACAAAATAAGTGACTTCCTTGTTGATCTGTATGTAGTACTGATGTCTATAGGAATACGTACGTGACTTCCTTGTTGATCTGTATGTAGTATAGATGTATGTAGGACAAAGTAAGTGACTTCCTTGTTGATCTGTATGTAGTAGTATTGATGTCTATAGGACTACGTACGTGACTTCCTTGTTGACCTGCATGTAGTAGTATTGATGTATGTAGGACTAAGTAAGTGACTTCCTTGTTGACCTGCATGTAGTAGTATTGATGTATGTAGGACAAAGTAAGTGACTTCCTTGTTGATCTGTATGTAGTAGTATGGATGTCTGTAGGACTAGGTAAGTGACTTCCTTATTGATCTGTATGCAGTAGTATTGATGTCTGTAGGACTAAGTAAGTGACTTCCTTGTTGACCTGCATGTAGTAGTATTGATGTATGTAGGACAAAGTAAGTGACTTCCTTGTTGATCTGTTTGTAGTTGTATTGATGTCTGTAGGACAAAATAAGTGACTTCCTTGTTGACCTGTTTGTAGTAGTATTGATGTATATAGGACTAAGTAAGTGACTTCCTTGTTGATCTGTATGTAGTAGTATGGATGTCTGTAGGACTAACTAAGTGACTTCCTTGTTGATCTGTATGTAGTAGTATTGATGTCTAAAGGACTACGTACGTGACTTCCTTGTTGACCTGCATGTAGTAGTATTGATGTATATAGGACTAAGTAAGTGACTTCCTTGTTGACCTGCATGTAGTAGTATTGATGTATGTAGGACTAAGTAAGTGACTTCCTTGTTGACCTGCATGTAGTAGTATTGATGTATGTAGGACAAAGTAAGTGTCTTCCTTGTTGATCTGTATGAAGTTGTATTGATGTCTGTAGGACTAAGTAAGTGACTCCTTGTTGATCTGTTTGTAGTAGTATTGATGTGTGTAGGACTAACTAAGTGACTTCCTTGTTGACCTGTTTGTAGTAGTATTGATGTCTGTAGGACTAAGTAAGTAACTTCCTTGTTGATCTGTTAGTAGTTGTATTGATGTCTGTACGACAAAATAAGTGACTTCCTTGTTGATCTGTATGTAGTTGTATAGATGTCTGTAGGACTATGTAAATGACTTCTTTGTTGAACTGTTTGTAGTTGTATTGAGTCTGTAGGACAAAATAAGTGACTTCCTTGTTGACCTGTTTGTAGTAGTATTGATGTATATAGGACTAAGTAAGTGACTTCCTTGTTGATCTGTATGTAGTAGTATGGATGTCTGTAGGACTAACTAAGTGACTTCCTTGTTGATCTGTATGTAGTAGTATTGATGTCTATAGGACTACGTACGTGACTTCTTTGTTGACCTGCATGTAGTAGTATTGATGTATGTAGGACTAAGTAAGTGACTTCCTTGTTGACCTGCATGTAGTAGTATTGATGTATGTAGGACTAAGTAAGTGACTTCCTTGTTGATCTGTATGTAGTAGTATGGATGTCTGTAGGACTAGGTAAGTGACTTCCTTGTTGATCTGTATGTAGTAGTATTGATGTATGTAGGACTAAGTAAGTGACTTCCTTGTTGATCTGTATGTAGTATGGATGTCTGTATGACAAAATAAGTGACTTCCTTGTTGATCTGTATGTAGTATTGATGTCTGTAGGACAAAGTAAGTGGCTTCCGTGTTGATCTGTATGTAGTACTGATGTCTATAGGAATACGTACGTGACTTCCTTGTTGATCTGTATGTAATATAGATGCATGTAGGACAAAATAAGTGACTTCCTTGTTGATCTGTATGTAGTATTGGTGTCTGAAGGACAAAGTAAGTGACTTCCTTGTTGATCTGTATGTAGTTTTCATGTCTACAGGACTACGTACGTGACTTCCTTGTTGATCTGTTTGTAGTAGTATTGATGTCTGTAGGACTAAGTAAGTGACTTCCTTGTTGATCTGTATGTAGTAGTATTGATGTGTGTAGGACTAAGTAAGTGACTTCCTTGTTGATCTGTTTGTAGTAGTATTGATGTGTGTAGGACTAACTAAGTGACTTCCTTTTTGACCTGTTTGTAGTAGTATCGATTTCTATAGGGCTAAGTAAGTGACTTTCTTGTTCACCTGTATGTAGTAGTATAGATGTCTTTAGAGCTAATAAAGTGACTTCCTTGTTGACTTGTTTGTAGTATGAATGTCTATAGGACTAATTAAGTGACTTCCTTGTTTATCTGTATGTAGTATTGATTTCTATAGGACTAAGTCTGTGACTTCCTTGTTAATATGTATGTAGTTGTATTGATGTCTGTAGGTCCAAGTAAGTGACTTCCTTGTTGATCTGTATGTAGTATTGATTTCGATAGGACTTAGTAAGTGACTTCCTTGTTAATCTGTATGTAGTTGTATTGATGTCTGTAGGTCCAAGTAAGTGACTTCCTTGTTGATCTGTATGTAGTAGTATAGATGTCTGTAGGAGTAAGTAAGTGACTTCCTTGTTGATCTGTATGTAGTAGTATGGATGTCTGTAGGACTAACTAAGTGACTTTCTTGTTGATCTGTATGTAGTAGTATTGATGTCTATAGGACTACGTACGTGACTTCCTTGTTGACCTGCATGTAGTAGTATTGATGTATGTAGGACTAAGTAAGTGACTTCCTTGTTGACCTGCATGTAGTAGTATTGATGTATGTAGGACTAAGTAAGTGACTTCCTTGTTGATCTGTATGTAGTAGTATGGATGTCTGTAGGACTAGGTAAGTGACTTCCTTGTTGATCTGTATGTAGTAGTATTGATGTATGTAGGACTAAGTAAGTGACTTCCTTGTTGATCTGTATGTAGTATGGATGTCTGTATGACAAAATAAGTGACTTCCTTGTTGATCTGTATGTAGTATTGATGTCTGTAGGACAAAGTAAGTGGCTTCCGTGTTGATCTGTATGTAGTACTGATGTCTATAGGAATACGTACGTGACTTCCTTGTTGATCTGTATGTAATATAGATGCATGTAGGACAAAATAAGTGACTTCCTTGTTGATCTGTATGTAGTATTGGTGTCTGAAGGACAAAGTAAGTGACTTCCTTGTTGATCTGTATGTAGTTTTCATGTCTACAGGACTACGTACGTGACTTCCTTGTTGATCTGTTTGTAGTAGTATTGATGTCTGTAGGACTAAGTAAGTGACTTCCTTGTTGATCTGTATGTAGTAGTATTGATGTGTGTAGGACTAAGTAAGTGACTTCCTTGTTGATCTGTTTGTAGTAGTATTGATGTGTGTAGGACTAACTAAGTGACTTCCTTTTTGACCTGTTTGTAGTAGTATCGATTTCTATAGGGCTAAGTAAGTGACTTTCTTGTTCACCTGTATGTAGTAGTATAGATGTCTTTAGAGCTAATAAAGTGACTTCCTTGTTGACTTGTTTGTAGTATGAATGTCTATAGGACTAATTAAGTGACTTCCTTGTTGATCTGTATGTAGTATTGATTTCGATAGGACTTAGTAAGTGACTTCCTTGTTAATCTGTATGTAGTTGTATTGATGTCTGTAGGTCCAAGTAAGTGACTTCCTTGTTGATCTGTATGTAGTAGTATAGATGTCTGTAGGAGTAAGTAAGTGACTTCCTTGTTGATCTGTATGTAGTAGTATTGATGTCTGTAGGTCCAAGTAAGTGACTTCCTTGTTGATCTGTACCTAGTATAGATATGTGTAGGACCAAGTAAGTGACTTCCTTTTTGACCTGTATGTAGTATCGATTTTTGTAGGACTAAGTGACTTCCTTGTTGATCTGTATGTAGTATTAATATGTGTATGACCAAGTAAGTGACTTCCCTATTGATCTCAATGTCGTGTTATTGATGTATGTAGGACCAAGTAAGTGACTTCCCTATTGATCTCAATGTCGTGTTATTGATGTGTGTAAGACCAAGTAAGTGACTTCCCTATTGATCTCAATGTCGCGTTATTGATGTATGTAGGACCAAGTAAGTGACTTCCCTATTGATCTCAATGTCGTGTTATTGATGCATGTGTGTAGGACCAAGTAAGTGACTTCTCAATTGATCTCAATGTCGTGTTATGGATGTGTGTAAGACCAAGTAAGTGACTTCCCTATTGATCTCAATGTCGTGTTATTGATGTGTGTAGGACCAAGTAAGTGACTGTGTGTGAAGTAGTATTGGTGACTGTAGTACTATGTTCGTGAGTTGTTTATCTCTTTTCAAGTAGTCGGAATATGTATTGGTCCTATCAGGTTTGAAGCCTTAACATTACAATGTATTACCTTGCGGACTGCGTGTTGAACTTAAAATGTTCATCACATTTGACATTGGTGAGGATTTCAACATCATCACTGAGAAGCAAACACATTGAAGGTACTGTTAATCAAGTGATATGTTAGAAAATACATTGCCAAGATCTCCATAATAACATTCATCTCTCATTACATTTTAGCCTTCTCACTATTACACAATTCTTACTCAATTTGCTGTTACAGACCGGTGTTGATGGGAACCTTTGTCTGAGCAGCAACATCAGCGTCAGCAGTGACAGTTCCCCTACACGCCGTGTCGTCGTCCGAGACAGCAGCAACACCTTGCATCTCTTTACCATCGGCAGCAACACGGCGAGTGTTTTCTCATGATATCTTAACAATGTATGACCCTTTCCACACACACAAACATAAGACGACATTAAACAGATATTTAACGATGTGACAGTGCGGCAATGATACACACATATAGTACTTCTACAACCATCATATTGTGAATCTGGCAATTCAGCATATATAACCAGATCTCACCAATGGGATGCTTATTAATTAACCATGTGACAGTGGCACTGCACCAAAGCTTGGCACTAACCAGCATCATGGCAGTGCGATATTGATGCATTGACCATGGCACTGCATTATTTATACGACATGGTATTATGTCAGTGAATCAAAAAAACAACGCAGATTTTAGAATTGTGTCGTAATTATAAATGTTTTATGTGTACTGTGTATGACCTAAGGTCTTGCAATAGCGGAAACGTTGACATATTTGATGCCAGATTACTCGGTACAGCCAAATCAAACGCACCACTTTACAGAGACATGGGCTGAAAAATAGTCATTAAACTTACTGGCATGACGGGGGCACGGGTGGCCCAGTCGTCTAAGGCGCCGCGATTCGCTGTGCAGAGTTGCGTCCCTTGGGCACGCCAGAAACCTATGATTGTGGGTTCGAATCCCGGTTCGCCCCGATTATGTTTCTAGGTTTGTCAGCACCATACCCGTGCTCGTGGGTTTCACCGAAGTGGTAAACGTCTGAGACCTGCATCACTTCGGGCTTTCCTCCCACATTAAGCTGACACGCCGCGATATAACTGGAATACTGTTAAAAGCGGCGTTAAACCCAACTCACTCACTCACTACTGGCATGACTGTCATCCCAAGAGTACAGGGAAACATCAAGCAAACGTCAACGCAACAACCATTTATCACCCGTGGAAACGTCTACAGTCCTATTTCCTTGATTCTATATGTCTTCTTTGACGAGTTGGTTTCTCATTGACGTTAACATTATGAGGTGTACCATACAGTGTGACCGTTCTTCCATTAAGTAACGTGTAGGGCCTCCCTGAAAAACCTTTACTCATTCATGTCGAATCAACCCAGGAAGTTTTTTCCTTGAACTTGTAGCTTCGTGGTTAAAGCGTCCGCACGCCGAAGGTAGATTCTCTACATGGGTACAATGTGTGAAGCCCATTCCTGGTATCCCCTGCCTTGATATTGCTAAAAGCGGCGTAAAACCAAACTCACTCTCGCATTCCACACCCCGTCTCCAGGCTTGTTGACACCTTCCATGTAAAGGCAGGACAATGGAGTAATCGTTGTTCCCGCTGGGTCTTTTCTCGTCCACAATGTGTCCTTCACCTATCGAAGAAGTCGATTGAATATAACTATTGTCTGAATGAATGTTCCCGAACACTTGCACATTTCAAACAAAATTCACATTCACCAGAAAATTATGTAACATAAGAAAGATATTTTTTATTAGTGTGTGTCTTCGCACGATTTTTTAAAATTCACTTGAAACATTGTGTTAAAATATATGCTCGTACAGAGATACCTTAATATCTTTTTGTCCTGGAAGACGCATGGTTGTGTTGAGCTCCGCGGAAAGTAACGCGATCATTCACTGTTGATAATAGGGCCGGACGGTTCTTGACCAGGCTCTGCCAACTCTTCCAGTTATGTTTGTTCTTGTTGCATCTGAACATGGAATCTTTGATGTGAAACACCCTGCCTCTACGATGGGAAGGAACAAACTGCAAATGTACTTTACATCAGCCATGTCATTGCTTGATTAGTCTGTTCCTACCTGTAGCACATTATTGCTCACCAACTGAATTTTGTTTGAGACGACCCCTCATGTTATCAAAACTTACATAAGCCTTAAAGGATGCCGCAGGTCGCTTTGGTGAGTCTGAGACTTGTTGTGTTGTCTTAAAAGTCGAAAGGTCGTGAGACGCCACCGTTAATAACTATTCATGAACTGTCGTCAACAAGTTCCAAGCATGCTAAAGTTACTAAAATATAATAAAAAAAAGAGAGAGGTGTGTTCTTAGAAGTGGCTATATAGATAATAGTTACTCACCATGAAACTCAAGTGTCTGCATACTCATTATTCAAGCATGCATTTAAAGATTAAGTAAAGAGTGGCACATGCTTCACCTCATGTGTCGATCGGTCCAGATCACTATTGTACCTTTTACTATATGATGTCACAGGGCGGTCGGGTAGCCTAGTGGTTAAAGCGTTCGCTCGTCACGCCGAAGACCCGGGTTCGATTCCCGACATGGGTAAAATGTCTGAAGCCCATATCTGGTGTCCTCCGCCGTGATATTGCTGGAATATTGCTAAAAGCGGCGTAAAACCATACTCACCAATGTCACGATACAACTTACATAATTTTATTCAATGAATCTGGATCGGTCAATAGGCTTATGTCAATACCTCTCCAGTACAAGTTATATACATGAAGACATGTAACAAAATAATACATTATGATCAACTAAATATAGAATACTAAACGAGCTCCCGTGTAATACCAATTTTATGAAACGAGTGAATAGTTGTGGTATCTGACGAGCGAAAGCGAGTCAGATACCACAACTATTCACGAGTTTCATAAATTTGGTTTTACACGGGAGCGAGTTTAGTATTTTATTTATTACTTGCAATTTATAACGTTTTTTGAATTATACTGTTGAGTATGAATAGGCTGACACCTACATGATCCACGATATAGTCCAATTGAGTTTAACAGAATAATACTTCAAACACGTCAAAAGTTGAAACGTATGAATTTCATACCATACAACGGGTCTACCTTTAGAATTCACAACATTATCGTAGGGCTAAGACTTTCGCATCTCACATACTTTAACTTAGACCAACGACTGCCGTTGGGCTACAATACGATCGCCTTGTGGAACGAGCCTTGCACCTCAAAGTTTTCAATAACGTCACAATACCCGATGACGTAATTTGTGGAATTTTGTTGCAAGATCCATCGGCGAAACAATGCCATGTGACGTCAGCCTAGCAACAAGGTTGCTGGGGTCATCGAGTGTGCATAAGCTCCTCTCAGTGATCTATGAACTCTACACGCAATGTCGTTGAATAAGCCAAGGGATGTTGAGAGCTTTCAATATTTGTTCGTGAAACGTGTTCCGAGAGTACATAAGCACGCGTTTTGGTATTACACAATGTGTAATAAAGCTGTATGTTTATTAAACGGGTGATCTCTTCACGGGCAAGTAATAAATACATTTACAAGAGCATGAGGTCATGGACAACAGTTTGGCGTAGTGAGTAGAAAAAATAATGTATAAGCGGGATCTATAGTCAGTCTCACGTTAGTTTAAACCTTTTGAAATGAAGTATGTATGAATGTACTGATTTTAAAATAACTGGATTAGTAGTTATTTGTAAAATCAGTATTACCATTCAATAAAGTGTTAAGATAAACTCCCTCAGAGTAGAAGAATGAATCTTGTCGTACATCATTAAAAAAGGGACAGGAAATGAAATAGTGTGATACATTTTCATACATGTATCTACAAAAATATGCTGTATTGTCAGAAATGTGTCTTCCATATCGATGGGAATTTAGATCACTACAATCAAGTCTAAGAGAGAAGGTACAATCTGACAAAATCTACTTCCCTGACCTTCAATGATTGTTTCGCCAGGGTTTATCACTTTTCTATATTTCTCATCACATTCGGTGATACATCTGTGACGCTGGAGTTGATTTAAGTGCTCCGGCCAAGTCGGACGAACGCTTGTGAAAGGGATCGTGTTGAGTGTATAGGGGAAACAAGTCCTTCACACTAACCAATGTGTTTGCTTTGAATACGACAAACTGTGAAACATAAAGTGGCATGTAAGTAGATGTAATTGTGAGTTTTAGTTCTTTTAATCGCTCGGGACAAGTAGGACCGAACAAGGATCAAACACTTTTCAGTGGGACCATGTTGAGAGTAGAGAGAATAATGGCTTCACTTTAAAGAACGAGTTCGTTTAACATACGGTGTACTGGGACATTATAACAAGTGCGTTCAGGTGGACATAATATTATTACATAATAATCTAAGATGCATTTGTGATGTTTTAGTTGCTTTTAATCGCCTAAGTCAAGATTTACCGAACACTTACCACACACTTGTGATAGCGACCCTGTTAAGAATGAGGAGGAAAATTTACTTCACTTTTACGAACGAGTTCGTTATAAATACGATTTGCTATTCTAAAATAATAATTGGGTAAGTTAAATAATGTCCTACAGGTCTTTTAACGTTTCATGTTACTTCAGTTTTGTTTTCACTGATTTTGACCGCCCGGTTCAAGGCTGCCGGAACACTTGAAATACATATTATTGTGGTGAGATGAGAGACATTACTTCCTTTAACTAGAATCTAATGACTACGCAGCTGGCTATATCATAGGGGAAATGTGTTTGAAGCAAACATCTGTAATACTATGCCTGCGTTTCAACCTACATGTACTTCATTACAGGATCCAATAGGTCAAATACATAAGCATATGAAATCCTGATTACGTCGATGACAAAAGGAATAGATATATACTGAAAAATGCGTTTCGCAAGTCGCTAAACACTTCATTACAGGATCTAATAGGTCAAATACATAAGCATATGAAATCCTGATTACGTCGATGACAAAAGGATTAGATGCATACTGAAAAATGCGTTTCGGAAGTCGCTAAACACATTCTCCTTTGAATAGGAACCTTGAACTTTTTGACCCGGAAGAGATTTGTAAATTCTAGCTTCTCTGTAACACTATCCCTCTACGTGTGCCGTATTTCATGACAGGATCTAAATTGGCAAATACATGAATCTGATGGAATCTTAGACATTAAATCCCTGGCAACAGTAATGGATTCATTCGTAGAGAGGAATGCGTTTCACAATTCTCAAAAGATATTGTCCTTTGAAATGGAACCTTGAACTGTTCGACTCGGAAGGAATTTGTAAATAATTGTGTCCTATATTTCCAGGTGAAGGAGGTTGACATCTGTGAAGGCAGTCGCTGCCAGGAATGTAGACGTATCAGTCGTTGTAGTTGGTGCAAGAAGTGTGTATCCAGTGAGGCATGCGGAGGAAGCACGTGTAAAGTCCAGGTACTCAGATGGAGCTCAGTACGACCTGCATGTATTAACATCGAACACATATTAATCCGCTTACAAATAACTACACAATAAGTGTTACAATTCCGTAATGATAATGTACACCCCAGTCCGAGTTCAGATATACACATTGTTTTACATATTATTAACATCGTGGACATGTAAAATCGCATATAAATAATCACACACTACATACAATCCCTTATTACATGTGTACATTCCAGTCCGACTTCAGATATACCCATTGTTTTATCAGAGCCGGAGATTAATTAGAACTCAAGCGTCGTAATTCACTGCACAAAGTGAATATATTAAATTATGAATGGGTGACAACACAAACAAATATAAGGGAACACGACTTGAACAACGCCAGTGCCACACATATTTGTTTTGCTACAGAACTGGTATCCAAAGAAAGGTCCGGAGTCTGGGGGAACAGTCATCACGTTTGAGGGATGTGGACTCAATGAGACAGACAATAAAGTAACAGTAGCTGGGAGAGAATGTGAACTGAAGGACAGGAGGTAAATCAGCTTCAGTGGACTACATTATTACTCAGATGGAGATACGTGCAAGATCAGTAACGATTAATTATCACAATCAACAGTCTCATCTGGCACAGTTTGCATGATTCTGTGTCTGAAAGCCAGCCTCAGTAACAATCAATTATATGGACCATATTGTCAAGCAGGACTTATATGGTCGTTTCTTTGGAACTCAATACAACCTGAGACATCCATGCCATAACACTGCATGAACTACGTCCTTCAACACTGTATTATGACGTCGATGTCCGTGCAGGTCTCTGCAACCTAGAAATGACTCCTTGTGATTAATGCCATGTGAGTTTCGGAACGATTCTGATTTGACAAACATCAACGACTATAACTCACTTAAACTATCATGCTATTCATGTCCCCCATTTACATTGCAGTTTGACCAGGAGACGGTGTAAGCTTAGGAAAAGGGGACCCAACGATAAAAAGGCTGGTGCCACAACTGATGTGAGCGTTACGTTTCCTGGCTGCTCACTTGGCAATTTTACAATCACGTCAGACCCAGTCATTACAGATGTATTCCCGACAACATCCATACAGAGGTATGCGCTGTTTATACATATCTCAGCATTATCGACGCTAATGTGTTAAGAATACATGTCTTTGATATGTCCAGAGACCATATAATAGATTTAGAAATTCGTTATTCCGCAATATCCAGCTACGTTATTAAGGGATGCATCCAATTTATTGAAATCCCAAATTGTTAATTACTTAATCTGTTTTAAATGTGCAGCCACCTACTTTATTACACAGACTGTGTAGAAATGGAACAGCAACATGGAACCTGTTTGTTGGATATGCCGACAGTATAAAACAGCAATAAAACTCAAGGGGAGCAACTCTTGACTACTCCTCGGACAATAGCTCCCGAGCGCACCCCCATGTGTACGTCGGTGTGAATATGTATGTGCGTGCCTGTGTATATGTGTGCGTGTATGCATGCGTGTGCGTGCGTGCGTGTGTGCGTGTGAGTGTGAGAGAGACACAGAGTGATTAGCCAGGAGATGTAAACGAATCAAAACGACGAAATAGTACAAATGGATCTGGTGTCACAAAACATGACATCTTGTGTCATATATATTTTTTTAATTCGGCCATTACATACATCACTTATGTATCTGATCATACCAAAGTTTAAATATTAAGTGTACGAAGGAAAAAGGGCTAATTGTCAGCCATTTGAATATATGTCCGATAATTTTAATACAAACATCTCAAAGTTTCTGCAACTTTCATAATTTGACAATTCTTGTGGGAAGAAAAGGTTTCGTAACCTCATTCGTCGGTTGTTGTGTGGAAGGTAATACATCATGTCAGTGTGGCAGCAAGTTCATTGGTTAATAACTAATGTATGACTTGCAGTGGAGGTCTGACGATCACAGTCGTGGGGGAGAACTTTGACGCTGTAGAACAGCCGCGGATTGAAATGACTGTGCGTAACAGGACGAGGTTGGCGGTGAGTGATATGTTCATCTTTGCGTTCATCTATCACTGTCTGAAACATACATATATATGTAATTTACCACGGTGCATGTACAAATGTACGTCAATATGTAACCATGTGTTCATGTATCACTGTGTATATACATATGTATGTCAGTGTGTAACCTTGTGTTCACCTATCACTGTATATATACATATGTATGTCAGTGTGTAACCATGTGTTCACCTATCACTGTATATATACATATGTATGTCAATATGTAACCTTGTGTTCACCTATCATTGTATATATACATATGTATGTCAGTGTGTAACCATGTGTTCACCTATCACTGTATATATACATATGTATGTCAGTGTGTAAACATGTGTTCATCTATCACTGTATATATACATATGTATGTCAGCGTGTAACCTTGTGTTCACCTATCACTGTATATATACATATGTATGTCAGTGTGTAAACATGTGTTCACCTATCACTGTATATATACATATGTATGTCAGCGTGTAACCTTGTGTTCACCTATCACTGTATATATACATATGTATGTCAGCGTGTAACCTTGTGTTCACCTAACACTGTATATATACATATGTATGTCAGTGTGTAACCATGTGTTCATCTATCACTGTACATATACATATGTATGTCAGTGTGTGCCCATGTGTTCATCTATCACTGTGTATATGCATAAATAAGTATGTCAGTGTGTGACCATGTGTTCATTAATCCCTGTATATATACATAAATATGTATGTCAGTGTGTGACCATGTGTTCAACTATCACTGTGTATATACATATGTATGTCAGCGTGTGCCTATGGGTTCATCTATCACTGTGTATATATACATATGTATGTCAGTGTGTGACCATGTGTTCATCTATCACTGTGTATATGGATATGTATGTCAGTGTGTGACCATGTGTTCATCTATCACTGTATACATACATATGTATGTCAGTTTGTAACCATGTGTTTATCTGCCACAGTGTATATACATATGTATGTCAGCGGGTGCCTATGTGTTCATCTATCACTGTGTATATGCATATGTATGTCAGTGTGTGACCATGTGTTCATATAGCACTGTATATATACATATGTATGTCAGTGTGTAACCATGTGTTCATCTAGCACTGTATATATACATATATATGTCAGTGTGTAACCATGTGTTCATCTATCACTGTGTATATGCATATGTATGTCAGTGTGTGACCATGTGTTCATCTAGCACTGTATATATACATATGTATGTCAGCGTGTAACCTTGTGTTCACCTATCACTGTATATATACATATGTATGTCAGTGTGTAACCTTGTGTTCATCTATCACTGTATATATACATATGTATGTCAGTGTGTGCCCATGTGTTCATCTATCACTGTGTATATGCATAAATATGTATGTCAGTGTGTGACCATGTGTTCATTAATACCTGTATATATACATAAATATGTATGTCAGTGTGTGACCATGTGTTCAACTATCACTGTGTATATACATATGTATGTCAGTGTGTAACCATGTGTTCATCTATCACAGTGCATATACATATGTATGTCAGCGTGTAACCTTGTGTTCACTTATCACTGTATATATACATATGTATGTCAGCGTGTGCCCATGTGTTCATCTATCACTGTGTATATGCATATGTATGTCAGTGTGTGCCCATGTGTTCATCTAGCACTGTATATATATATATGTATGTCAGTGTGTAACCATGTGTTCATCTAGCACTGTATATATACATATGTATGTCAGTGTGTTACCATGTGTTCATCTATCACTGTGTATATACATATGCATGTCAGTGTGTGACCATGTGTTCATCTATCACTGTGTATATACATATATATGTCAGTGTGTTACCATGTGTTCATCTATCACAGTGTATATACATATGTATGTCAGTGTGTGACCATGTGTTCATCTATCACAGTGTATATACATATGTATGTCAGTGTGTTACCATGTGTTCATCTATCACTGTGTATATACATATGTATGTCAGTGTGACCATGTGTTCATGTATCACTGTGTATATACATATGTATGTCAGTGTGTAACCATGTGTTCATCTATCACAGTGTATATACATATGTTTGTCAGTGGGTAACCTTGTGTTCATCTATCACAGTGTATATACATATGTATGTCAGTGGGTAACAATGTGTTCATCTATCACAGTGTATATACATATGTATGTCAGTGTGTAACCATGTGTTCATCTATTACTGTGTATATACATATGTATGTCAGTGGGTAAACTTGTGTTCATCTATCACAGTGTATATACATACGTTTGTCAGTGTGTGACCATGTGTTCATCTATCACTGTATATATACATATGTATGTCAGTGTGTGACCATGTGTTCATCTATCACTGTATATATACATATGCATGTCAGTGTGTGACCATGTGTTCATCTTTCACTGTGTATATACATATATATGTCAGTGTGTGACCATGTGTTCATCTATCACAGTGTATATACATATGTATGTCAGTGTGTGACATGTGTTCATCTAGCACAGTGTATATACATATGTATGTCAGCGTGTAAGCATGTGTTCATCTATCACAGTGTATATACATATGTATGTCAGTGTGTAACCATGTGTTCATCTATCACAGTGTATATACATATGTATGTCAGCGTGTAACCATTTGTTCATCTATCACAGTGTATATACATATGTTTGTCAGTGTGTAACCATGTGTTCACCTATCACTGTGTATATACATATGTATGTCAGTGTGTAACCATGTGTTCATCTATCACTGTGTATATACATATATATGTCAGTGTGTGCCCATGTGTTCATCTATTACAGTGTATATACATACGTTTGTCAGTGTGTGACCATGTGTTCATCTATCACTGTGTATATACATATGTAGGTCAGTGTGTAACCATGTGTTCATCTATCACTGTGTATATACATATATATGTCAGTGTTTGACCATGTGTTCATCTATCACTGTGTATATACATATATATGTCAGTGTGTGCCCATGTGTTCATCTATTACAGTGTATATACATACGTTTGTCAGTGTGTGACCATGTGTTCATCTATCACTGTGTATATACATATGTAGGTCAGTGTGTAACCATGTGTTCATCTATCACTGTGTATATACGTACGTTTGTCAGTGTGTGACCATGTGTTCATCTATCACTGTGTATATACATATGTATGTCAGTGTGTGACCATGTGTTCATCTATCACAGTATATATACATATGCATGTCAGTGTGTGACCATGTGTTCATCTATCACTGTGTATATACATATATATGTCAGTGTGTGACCATGTGTTCTTCTATCACAGTGTATATACATATGTATGTCAGTGTGTGACCATGTGTTGATCTATCACTGTGTATATACATATGTATGTCAGTGTGTGACCATGTGTTCATCTATCACAGTGTATATACATATGTATGTCAGTGTGTGACCATGTGTTCACCTATCACAGTGTATATACATATATATGTCAGTGTGTGCCCATGTGTTCATCTATCACAGTGTATATACATATGTATGTCAGCGTGTAACCATGTGTTCATCTATCACTGTATATATACATATGTATGTCAGTATGTGACCATGTGTTCATCTATCACAGTGTATATACATATGTATGTCAGCGTGTAACCATGTGTTCATCTATCACAGTGTATATACATATGTATGTCAGTGTGTAACCATGTGTTCACCTATCACTGTGTATATACATATATATGTCAGTGTTTGACCATGTGTTCATCTATCACAGTGTATATACATATATATGTCAGTGTTTGACCATGTGTTCATCTATCACTGTGTATATACATATATATGTCAGTGTGTAACCATGTGTTCATCTATTACAGTGTATATACATACGTTTGTCAGTGTGTGACCATGTGTTCATCTATCACTGTGGATATACATATGTATGTCAGTGTGTAACCATGTGTTCATCTATCACTGTGTATATACATACGTTTGTCAGTGTGTGACCATGTGTTCATCTATCACTGTGTATATACATATGTATGTCAGTGTGTAACCATGTGTTCACCTATCACTGTGTATATATATATATGTCAGTGTGTAACCATGTGTTCATCTATCACAGTGTATATACATATATATGTCAGTGTGTGACCATGTGTTCATCTATCACTGTGTATATACATATGTATGTCAGTGTGTGCCCATGTGTTCATCTATTACAGTGTATATACATACGTTTGTCAGTGTGTGACCATGTGTTCATCTATCACTGTGTATATACATATGTATGTCAGTGTGTAACCATGTGTTCATCTATCACAGTGTATATACATACGTTTGTCAGCGTGTAACCATGTGTTCATCTATCACTGTATATATACATATGTATGTCAGTGTGTGACCATGTGTTCATCTATCACAGTGTATATACATATGTATGTCAGTGTTTGACCATGTGTTCATCTATCACAGTGTATATACATATGTATGTCAGTGTGTAACCATGTGTTCACCTATCACTGTGTATATACATATGTATGTCAGTGTTTGACCATGTGTTCATCTATCACTGTGTATATACATATATATGTCAGTGTGTGCCCATGTGTTCATCTATTACAGTGTATATACATACGTTTGTCAGTGTGTGACCATGTGTTCATCTATCACTGTGTATATACATATGTATGTCAGTGTGTAACCATGTGTTCATCTATCACTGTGTATATACGTACGTTTGTCAGTGTGTGACCATGTGTTCATCTATCACTGTGTATATACATATGTATGTCAGTGTGTAACCATGTGTTCACCTATCACTGTGTATATATATATATGTCAGTGTGTAACCATGTGTTCATCTATCACTGTGTATATACATATATATGTCAGTGTGTGACCATGTGTTCATCTATCACTGTGTATATACATATGTATGTCAGTGTGTGCCCATGCGTTCATCTATTACAGTGTATATACATACGTTTGTCAGTGTGTGACCATGTGTTCATCTATCACTGTGTATATACATATGTATTTCAGTGTGTAACCATGTGTTCATCTATCACAGTGTATATACATACGTTTGTCAGTGTGTGCCCATGTGTTCATCTATCACAGTGTATATACATACGTTTGTCAGTGTGTAACCATTTGTTCATCTTTCACTGTGTATATACATATATATGTCAGTGTGTGCCCATGTGTTCATCTATTACAGTGTATATACATACGTTTGTCAGTGTGTGACCATGTGTTCATCTATCACTGTGTATATACATATGTATGTCAGTGTGTAACCATGTGTTCATCTATCACAGTGTATATACATACGTTTGTCAGTGTGTGACTATGTGTTCATCTATCACAGTGTATATACATACGTTTGTCAGTGTGTAACCATGTGTTCATCTATCACTGTGTATATACATATATATGTCAGTGTGTGCCCATGTGTTCATCTATTACAGTGTATATACATACGTTTGTCAGTGTGTGACCATGTGTTCATCTATCACTGATATCAATGTGTCAGTTTGTATGTTGTATGTGGGTCTTTGTTACAGAATTGTACCAGAACTAACAAAATTACAGGAGACAAAGTATTTTGTTTGACGCCATCGTTCACACTGGAAGATCGAAATGAAACAACTGGCAATCTTTCTGTTATAATGGACGGAGTGGTAGCACATTACAACATTACAATTTATCCAGATCCAACCTTGGTGTTCACGCCAACGTCTTTGGAGGTCGGGGAAGGAGATATGTTGCACATACTAGTAAGTCTCATATACCAGGTTAGTACAATAATCAGCATATGCACCAGTTAAACAGACCGGAAGGTGTGATGTTTTGTATATGCTCAAGTTAAACATACCGGTAGATGTGATATTCAGTATATATACCAGGTAATCATACCGGCAGATGTGATATTCAGTATGTGCACTAGTTAAACATACCGACAGATGTGATATTCAGTATATGCACCAGTTAAACAGACCGGTAGATGTGATATTCAGATTATGCACCAGTTAAACATACCGGTAGATGTGATATTCAGTATATGCACCAGTTAAACAGACCGGTAGATGTGATGTTCAGTATATGCACAAGTTAAACAGACCGGTAGATGTGATATTCAGTATATGCACCAGTTAAACAGACCGGTAGATGTGATATTCAGTATATATATACAAGGTAAACATACCGGTAGATGTGATATTCAGTATATACACCAATTAAAGTTACCGGTTTTAAAATGTGCAGCATATACACCAGGTAAACATTCCAGTAATTGTGATATGCAGCATATACACCAATTAAATATACCAGTAAGTATAATAAGCAGTGTATGCCCCAGCTAAACATCGCAGGCACTAAGATATGCAGTATATGCACTAGGTAAGCAGGATATACCTCTTTGACATCTAGTTTTGTCCACATAAAAAAAAAATTAATTCCTCCAATGTGAGGCTCAGAACTTTTCAGTCTACCATGTACACCAGTGTAACAGAAGGATATGCTGCAAATGCAGCAGTTACACAGTATCAGTGAAGGTCAATGAGGTGTTTTAGGATTAAATAGTTACAGGTGTTATTGAGTATTAACCTTCTGCATTTTGCCACTAATCAGGTTATACGACGAAGCAGTAATAGTCGTGTGATGTCTTCTGTTTAGGCTACCCTCGATGGCGTCAGTGAAACAGATGTTCGAGTAGAAATCGGCCCGAACAATTGTTCCAATGTTCATTTCAATGGCACGCTGATCACTTGTACGCCTGTGTGGATGACACATACCAAAACGCCCCAGAATATCACGGTATAGTATAAGTATATGGAAATAAATACTAGACCCGAACATGTGTTTACATCAGTCAATCAATCAATGGCTCCGGTAGATATACGTTTATGATCAGTAATGAGATACCTGTACAGAAAACATAAAAGATTTGAACTTCTTGTGATAGCTTACAAAACACTTTTTGTTTTTGATAAAAATATCGAAAATTCATGGTCATCAGGTAAATCTTGTATATAATAGTTACAATTTATATAATTAAATCGTGAGAAAAAATCTTTGTTATTTCCAATTTTCGTACCCTGTCAATGAAGGCGCGTCCCCTAGGCATCCTTGTGATGGTGGAGGGAGGGGGCACATATGACCCAGTCTTTTAGGGCATCGCAATTTCCTGTGAAGTTGCGTCTCTAGAGCACCCCAGAAACCCGTGACTGTGGGTTCGAATCCCGGTTCGACTCGTTTATGCTTCGAGATTTGTCAGCACCATAGTGCTCGTTGGTTTCACGAACCTGACTCAGTAACTGTTGAAACTTCTCTATATATTTATCTATATGTAGATACAATCATCATATGTGCATGTGTGTATTTTAAATCTTTCCCTCCAACCACACCAGGTTAAAGTAGGCAACAACCTGAGTCTGTATGCTGGACAGATCATGTTTGTAACACGGAGGTCGCCTTCTTACCACAACATTATCATCGGGAGCGTGGCAACAGTCGCAGTCATCGCCATCATCGTTGTCGCTGTAGCCGCCGTCTGTATCAAGCAGTACAAATCAGCTCTGCATCATCCGCTGCAGTCGGAACTGGCGTCAACCACAGAACATGGTATGTTATTATTTTCGCACTATCTCTGCAAAAAGCAGGGTTACTTGTAGAATTCCGACTTTATCATGAAAATGTGTTTATGAAGAACCATCAAATAGTGATTATACCAGGTGTTCACGAAAGGGTGAGCGCATCCTGCCCCAACTGTAGGTAGCTCGCGTCACCAACACATGCAAAGGCAAGACCATCGTTGACCTGAAAAAGCATGGGAACGTATGGCACAAGTTAAATTATGGAATTGCATCGGGCATCATTTGTCACTGATGCATCATATTTGGAAATGCTTTCCACCTGCCTATCAGCATTGGTGAGACCTGGAATGTTGTAACCTTGATCAATCAACTTCTGCGCAAGATTCACATGGCGTTCTTTGATATCTTGGTAGTAGAGTATGCTCGATTGTATCTCAAGGGTTGAGACATGTAAACACCAAATGCTGTACCTGCAGGAATATTGATCGATATGAAGGGACAGTTTACAATGGGAAGTTGAAGTCATTGTCTTGTGGAGAGTCGTTTTGTCACTCTGAATCTTTATGCATTGACCTAAATATGAAACAGATGAGGCGGTCTCATGGTCTCCTTTATTTCTAGCTTCTAGGATAGGATATTCCAGTTACATCAAGATGTGACAGTAGATGTGGATATCAATCACTGGTTTGTTTGGTTCAGACTCGATTATTAACACTCGTCCGTCATATACCTGAGTGCGGTTAAACAACAAAGAAACAAATCATGTCAATGGCTTTTATTCTTTGTTTTTCCAAATTGCGTTCTCTTTAACCGTAAAAATAGACATATTATCATTGCCTTTGTAGCGACCAAAAAATCTCCGAGTACCGTGATGGGATTCGAACCACGCGCCTTCTGATCCGAGATCGAACGCCTTGCCCTCATGGCAAGCCGATAATGTAAGGAAGTCATCTGTGGGATGACTCCGGGCCCTGCTACTCTTTTCATCACTCTGTATGCATTTTGTTACAGGACTTAATGCGTACTTCCTATTGGAACCCAGAGTTCAGAAGCCGTTGTCCAAGGAACTGCTGCAACGTATTGAGCAGAGCAAGGTCATTGTGCCCGCATCAAGGCTGAAGCTAGGAGCTACGATTGGCTCAGGTAGTACCGACATTCTATTCTATCTGCATTTACTGTGGTTGTAGGCCACACTCCGTCGCAGTAGTGACTCAGCATAACACCACTGCCACAGGCTAATTTGCATATCACGTGACCGGACTTTTCTCTTGTTTGTAAACAAACACGCTTTTTCAGAAATCAGTATAGAACGGACTAATGTAAGTATTTGGGGGCGCTTTACATATTGTTTTGCATAACTATATAGATATGCTACTACAACTGTGACAGTGAGTTGTATGACAATATATATTTAGGCATCAAAGTGACCGTGTCGCTAGCTCTCCGTTGCGCTTCGATGACAGCACGTGGAGCCGTACAACCAATGTAAACATAGGATAACTACGCAAAAACAAGTAGATTTTTACGCATTTGCATACTTTCTCAATGAAAGTTAACCATTCTTTGACATTTGTTTATGAAAATGTGTAGACTTGTCAAACATGAAACGGATGAAAAGCATAATAATATTATGCAATATCTCGAATGGACTGTGAAAGATGTGACGAATCGTCACATGGCGCTGGCCTGTGGCAGAGGTACTATGCTAGCTGGCTGCCGGCCGCATGGCACTCTGGGTAGGAGAGTGGTTGTAGGTGCAACCATGTAAATTTGATATGTCATGTTTCATTCCATTTGCACGTCATGTTTGAAAGACAAAATGCACGTGACAGCTGAGCGATTTATGTGATTCGAGTTTGAAATGATCTTTTTCATTCATCCAGTTAATATGAACACAGAGAAGCCAGTGACATTGTTGGAAATGATGTATGGTATCTATGTACGTATGACTTTCTCCTTCGCTATTGCAGGTAACTTCGGCTGTGTGTACGCAGGCATGTTGTACCCAGAGTCTGGGGAAGAAGAAGGGGCTGAGAAAGTCGCCATCAAAACAATGCTGGGTAGGGCCTGGCCTTCTGAATATTTGTAGTGTTTCCCTATTACGATCCAATAGTTATTGGTTCTATATATGTAAGGGAACTGGCTGGGGGGTAGATTAGGTGTGGGGTCATTGTAATGTCTTTCAGTAACATTTGTGGTTTTAGATTGTATGGAGCTGATAGAGACACTGCCCAGTTTCGTGACTCATGACCGAGGCTAGATGTATATCATTAGGGTAGGGCCTGGCCTTCTAATAGATAAGATAAGATAAGATAAGACTTTATTAACCCAACGGACATTCACATTGCACAGTTGATCAAATCTAAAATATGCACACACAAAAAAGAAGAAAATATAATGATATTAAAATATGTACATAAGAAAATAAGACAGAATAATATACTGGTAACCATAGCCTGCCTAATGCACACAATGGGCAGATGCACAGATCGGGTGTAACATATAAATCACAGCAATTTTAAAAGGGATAAAGGCAGGATAAGATTTATTTACAGCGAACCATTATAAGGGTAACGCTATTTTTCAGGGCATTATCATTTTCAGAAGCCCGAGGTCGTCCATTAACTGCCCTACGAAGGCGGGCAGTTGAAATGATCGAGGGCTTCTGCAAATGATAATGCCCTGAAAAATAGCGTTACCGTTATTATAGCTAAAATGGATAGAATTTGTTAGGCCAGGTTCACACAGTGCCGATTATGGCTCCCGTTTGAGATCAGACAGCGCTACGACACGAAAAGTGAAAAAGGCCGATAACTATCCTCAATGATCTTGAATGTCCTATCATTGTCTGAACGCAGTCGTATGCGTTCGTAACGGTGTCCTACGGATCGGGAAAGGTCCAGAGAGTGAGTGAGTGAGTATGGTTTTACGCCGCTTTTAGCAATATTCCAGCAATATCACGGCGGGGGACACCAGAAATGGGCTTCACACATTGTACCCATGTCGGGAATCGAACCCGGGTCTTCGGCGTGACGAGCGAACGCTTTAACCACTAGGCTACCCGACCGCCCCTCCAGAGAGGTCGGCGTCTATGGTCTATAGTATGGTGCGTCCCGTAACATTCTGGAAACGATTTTGTCTAGTCGGATTACAATCTTGACTATGTCCTGACAGATTCTGCTGTATCGTATCAAAATCGTAACAATGTCCTGTGTTTGTCTGAACGGTGTCCTTTGGATCGGGGCGCTGTCGTGATGGACAGGCATGAATTTTTCATTTGTCGTTTCTTGTCGATTAAATCCAAATTGCGTCCAGATCCTGCCGAATGCGAACCGTCTTTGTCGATTCACTGTCCGGTCACTGTCTGATCTCTGTCGGATCGCATTCGGGAGAATCGGGACGCTGTCGGGACAGATTCGGTCTTTTTTTACCATGCGGGAGATACAAATCGGATCAGATTCGGAATGAGAACGGAAGAATCAGGACGAATTCGACTGGAAACGCCTGAATCGGGACGCTTCCTGGACAATATCTGCTTGTTTGTGAATTTCCCGCCACGAATCACAGGATCTTGATCAGACTTTTGACAAATTTTATTCGGGAATGGTCCTATCAAGTACGCCAGTAAAATCCTGAAAGTGTGACTGAGCCCTTATCCAATAAAAATAAACAAGAATTTCGGTTTCGAAACATTTACTGCAATCAACACGAATTTCACTGACCCACTTTTACGAATATGAAAACGTCATAGAACAAACTAGATGACGTCGCTATTGAACGTGACGTCACCTTATACTATCCCAATGACGTCACCTAATAATGGCCAATCATCAAGTAATATGAGGGCGTTATCAAGTTACAGTGGCCCGCTCATTTCCGATAACATGAGGGCGGTTTAATGATAATTCTATCCATTTTAGCTATAATAAATAGTATTAAACAGATAATATTTTAAAAGACTAATACTATAAGGATAACGCTATTTTTCAGGGCATTATCATTTGCAGAAGCCCGAGGTTTTCCATTAACTTCCCGACGAAGGAGGGCAGTTGAAAAGACCGAGGGCTTCTGCATATGATAATGCCCTGAAAAATAGCGTTATCGTTATTATAGCTAAAATGGGTGGAATTTGTTATCAAATAAAACGAAACAACAACATCGGTTTTGAAACATCTACTGCAATCAACACGAATGTCACTGACCTCATTTTACAAACATGGAAACGTCATAGAACAAACCAGATGACGTCACTATAATACGTGACGTTACTTTCTCTACCCTATGACGTCACCTCACAACGGGCTTGATAATGGCCCGTCGTCAAGCAATATGAGGGCATTATCAAGTTACAGTGGCCCGCTCATTTCTGATAACGTGCGGGCGGTTTAATGATAATTCTCTCCATTTTAGCTATAATGGCTGGTATGAAGGATTTCCAGGCCCTGTATGTTTTCAGCATCGGCATGCGCAGTCGGCGGCCAAAAGGTAGTAACTGATATTTGGAATGCAGTATATGACTTCTGTCACTTAATGTCTTACGCGCCTTTTTGACAGTTTTTGCAGCTCATAAATGTCGCCGATGTGTTGAAATTGCGTACCAGAGATTTTTATTTGCTGTATTTAAAGTTCTATGTATTTAAGATTTATTTTGAACAGGTAGGCCCCCATACTAGCAGTTGACATTAAAAACTAAAATTATTTGAATAAGTGTTCTATAAAACAGAGAATATCATACTATAAAGTTAAAATACCTAAGACGCTGTAAGAAATAATCGCTTTTAGTATTTAATAAATATGCTCCGTGTTTACATTTCATGTGTGTTTTGAATCAATAATGGTGACAAGGTATTTATAATGTTAAACCAAATCAATATTTTCGTTATCAAAATCAGCCAGGGGAATTTCAGTCTTCATTTTTTCTAAAATGTGCAATCATTTCCTTTGTCTGTTTAACATTTAGACTAGCAGGAAGAACATACTAAAGTCAACAAACAAAATTCGCACAAATGATTTGGAAGGTTCAAGATGTTTGTAGATATTATTTAACAGTGTAAGCGTGGCATCCTCTACTCCTCTCCCGGCTCTTTAGGCGAACTGACGTGGGTCAAGTTAATGCTCTGTCTGTCTTAGGTATGGATTTCAAAGCAAACGGTCGGTAATCGTTATTTATAGGATTTGGAATTTATGAAACTGGGAACATTAGATGCCCTCCAAAGTATAGTAAAGAATAAATTTTTTATCGATAGATATTTGAAATATTCTTTTGAAAAGACCGAGTTGAACACGAAATTCCTTCAACACCATACCTCATAGATCATCAAGACCAGCAGCTTTGGGGACATTTATTTTAGAGAATGATTGTAAAACATCACATGAAGTTACGTCAAGCGTTTCGCAATCCAATTAAACATTTCTGAACAAGTTTCTTTCTTTCCTGAAGTCTGTAGTGTCTAAACGAGCGTAGAACATATTCAACTCATTGGCAAAGCTCAAAGTTAGCTGCAACACGTATTTCAGCTCGTTTTTACTAATGTTCCAATTATTGTCGTAACGCCCTTCCAAGCCCGTCAAAGATCACACTGTCTTTCAGTTACTGACTTGTATTTAATTTTACATTTCTCCGTGATCTTTCTTTCTGGACAGATTTGATCTTCAACTTGTTCTCGGCACAATTTTTTTTTTTTATTTATGTATTTTTTTTAAATTATTTCCATATAGACTGACTTGAGTTCTTTTGTAATTGTTAGGATCACAATGAATGTCAATTCGTTCTAGATCAAAAGTACAATTCACATTTCCATTTCCATCTCCATTCTCATTCTCATTCTCATCCTCATTCTGGGCGCTCGGGTAGCCTGGTGGTTAAAGCGTTCGCTCGTCACGCCAGGGACCCGGGTTCGATTCCCGACATGGGTACAATGTGTGAAGCCCATTTCTGGTGTCCCCCGCCGTGATATTGCTGGAATATTGCTAAAAGCGGCGTAAAACCGTACTCACTCACTCACTCATCCTCATTCTCATTCTCATTCTCATCATCAATTATCAATAAATACCCTCTTTTGAATTGGAAGATTGACTGCAAAGGAAAAGTAAACAATCATAAGTTTGCAGTTAAATATGTAAACAAAACAATAACAATGTATGACAATTACGAAAACAACAAAAGTTGAAAAAAGACATTAAATTGTGACAAAATAATTGCAAGAGCATTTGCACAGAAAGAATGTATACATTAGTGATTGAAAACTGAACACATTATCATTGCTTCAGAAAAGTTACAAATACAACATTTTGGGAAATAAAATGGCTACAGAAATATATTGACAATGGAAAAGAAATACAAATGCATGACAACATACCATTTTGGTAGCACATATTCTTTTCTAACTTTTACTTCTTGCTTTTTTGTTACTGACCACATGGGTCCTCATTCTCTCCTTCCAGAAACTAAAAAGCATGCATGGTTAAACAGAGTAACCTTCCTTGGCTAAACTCCTGAAGCAGGCATAAAATAAAAATCCTTTACATGCTAAATTGGGAATGAAAATTTAAACAATTTTTAATTTGGAAAAATAAATAGAAATTATTATAATTATTATTATAACAGTAATCCACGGTTTTTTGTTCAGAAAGATCTTGATGGTATTTGAAGACTGAACTGACTGAACTGACTGAACTGACCTGAACTTTATTACTTTGAGGCTGTGGTCCACGGCATCAGAATAAAATATACAATACAGGTACAATATGCGATGGCTTTCAAGTGAGTGAGTGAGTGGGTTTAACGCCGCTTTTAACTGTATTCCAGTCATATCACGGCGTGTCAGCTTAATGTGGGAGGAAAGCCCGAAGTGATGCAGGTCTCAGACGTTTATCACTTCGGTGAAACCCACGAGCACGGGTATGGTGCTGACAAACCTAGAAACATAATTGGGGCGAACCGGGATTCGAACCCACAATCATAGGTTTCTGGCGTGCCCAAGGGACGCAACTCTGCACAGCGAATCGCGGCGCCTTAGACGACTGGGCCACCCGTGCCCCCGCGATGGCATTCAAAGGACAGGGAGAGTTGCAACAAAACAAATAATAGTTCATACAAGTTATATGTTAGCATGTTATCTAAATTTTTGCACAATAACTAAACAAAAGTTACTTAATTTGTTTAACAGTCCTGGCAAGACAAAATTCGGAATGATGGGATATTTGCGATATTAACATAATGGAATGCAGATATTTTTTCTGTTCTTTTAAAATGGACAGATTAAAATAAAATGAGAGCATCACCGAAGTCTCTTGTATCATACAGTGAACCTAATCTATTTTAATAGTATTTTGTTCCATTTGCCTTTTTTAATTTATAGTCGTTGGTTTGATGTTCGAAAATGACATATTGGCGTTCCATATTATTTATCTAAATTTTAATATATTAATATTTCAAAATATGAATCAGATTTAATTAACTTATTTGAAGTAGATTATGAAGTATTTTGTAGTTCATTCATTTAGATATTGATAATGTAATCTTGTGGAAAATACCATTCTCTGGCGAGAAGGTAGTAAAATCCTTTTGGGAATTGTCATATATTACTGAAATTGTTAGGATTTTGTTGTCAAAGTTATTTCCTTCAGGTTTGAAATGTTCAGATTCATAATCTGATAATAATATTTTATATACATAATATGCCAACTTATTAGATTTACTTTGTAAAAGTTTGGTCGAGTAACACAATATACAGTTTGTGTCTATAAATATAGAAGATAAACCCGATCCTCCATTTAACATTTTGAGTAAATGTGATTGGACATTCCTAAAAGAGTTATTTTGTTAAAACCCAAAACTGAATAGACCTATAACACCATTGGCTTTATCGTGTATTCTGAGGGATTCAATTGACATTCTTTAGAAAGGTGATAATATTTACTTCAGAACATAAAACATTGCTTTAGTTGCAGATTGTGCCAGTTTCATTTTTTACTTTGAAAATAGAATTATTTTTGGAGAATAGTATGCGAAGAGTTTTGTATTTACGTTTTGTAAATCAACATCACATAGCTCAAAACGTGTTTGTATTCTTTCTTTGTGCCGAAAAATTTAAGAACTTTTACTCGAATTTATAACTAATCTGATTTGTTTACAGTACTCTGCAACGTTTAAACACAATCAAAATTAGGAATGATTACGCCACTGCACAACACATTCACCACCGAAGTTTATAGAATGAGTGACAACATTAGTGAGATCAAGATCCGTGCTAGAATTCTCGAACACGGCCCCAAGCCGTACAATCAGAGCGCCCTTTCATTTAATATCAAGGGAATGTGGTGTCAACGATTTCACCGATTTAAATGTTCGTTTCTCGGATTTTAACTTTCTCTTGTAGTAGGGGGTTAAACAGACTGGATTTCCGAAACCATCGATTTCGAGGCTAGATTTCTCTTTCTCAGAACCAACATTAACCAAGTTTCAGTGAATCAAAGAAGGCAGCTTTCTCGGATTTCATAAATGACCTTCACACTGGCTTCTAGTTCGTTAAGTTGGCGCCTCAGAGAACGCACATCTGCCATCAAAATAGTAGGTAAGAGAGGTCTGGTTTTACGCGACGTTATTCTACACCCCAGTTCGCCTCTCTTACCTCGTTTACGGCTCAAGATTGTCCTTGCTTCCTCATTCGTCACCACTCGCCCCTTTCCGTAACCTGCAAAAAGACTCGTCCCCCTATCGGTGAATGTTATGTGCGAAAATACGACAAACCAATCAGAATGCGCGTATGATTTCAAGTTCTTCGTCAAAGCATCCCTCAGAAATATTTTTTTTATTTTACATGTGTCTTGCATCTAAAATATACCAAAGACACAGTTAAATGTGTTCAATCATACTGTATAATTCCGCACGTCCTGATGTGCTTTAAATTGCATCTGAAATGTATATAATATATGGGGAAATATATGTGAACTATTACGCAAAGAGTTGACAATTGTTTTAGGTATGCCCGTTTGCGCTAAGACGGAACCCGGTCGCAAAAATGGCCACGAGAGGGGCACGAGTCGCTGTTCGGCTTGTCCCGGAATAACACGAGTTGGTCACGAATGCTTGCTTCCTGTGTGTATTCCGAAAATATATCCATATGGAAGTCACTGACATTATTATATCCACAAAACTGGAGTAGCTGTTCCCTTTCATAGCGTATGGTGTTAAAGTCACGGTGGCCACCATGTTGGTTTCATCTACTAACCCTGTTAGCACTGACAACAAGGATATGCTGTAAAAAACAACAAACATGATTAGATCATCACCGCCAGAGTGTAAATAACTCTGTAGCTACAAGAATGACTTAGCAGCAGCATATAAAATAAGCAAAACAACTCAATGGAAAACTGTGAGCGTTTTCAACCGCGCCTGTCGCCACAGCGCTGCGCCATCTAGTGAGTGAAGTGTCTCTACCACTTAAGACATAAGATTTCATTCATTAAGCTGGTGGAGTTGTGGACAGGTGTATTTCAGGACTTCAATTTGTTATTTGTAGTGTTTGCCCATCATGAACCAATAATTAATGGTGAATAAGTGAACTTAACGTTGACACCAGAACAATTGTAAAAGATGAAATGGCACCTGGCTGGAGGACAGATATAGTGTGGGGTCGTTTGGTATAGTTGAGCGGATCTGATAGGTACACTGTTTCATGACCGATGAGTGAGTGAATTGGGCGTTAAGCCACTTTGAACAGTTTTCCAGTTATATTATGTCTGCTTAATGTGGGGGGAAAGGTCGAAGTATTGCAGGTCTCGCTTTGGTGAAACCCACGAGGACGGGTATGGTGCTGACAAGCCAAGAAACATAACAGAGGCGACCCGGGAGTCAAACCCACAATCATAGGCGTCTGGCGTGCCCAAGGGACGCAACCCTGCATAGAAACAAGTCAACACTAAATAATATGTCCTTATGATTTATGGAAAAAAACATATTGTTTGCTGGACGTCTTAAAAGAATGTCAACTTCTATATTATGAGGAGCACAAGGTTTCGGAGTATATGCTCCCTCCTTTATCAGGTGATATACTCCGAAACGTTGTGTTCCTCATTGCAAAGAACTTGACATCTATTAATTCCATCTCTTATGTGTCGTATAAATACTAAATGTCATTCAAAGACTTGTAAGGAAGTGTTGTGCAAAATTTGCATCTGTGTTCCAGATAACAGCCAGAACATGGATCTCTGTAGCTTTGTGGAGGAGGCGCTGGTCATGAAGGAGTTTGACCACGAGAATGTCCTCCAACTGTTGGGGATCTCGGTGAGCGAGAGTCAACAGCCAATGGTGGTCCTGCCCTTCATGGCTAACGGGGATCTCCTGTCCTTCGTCTCGGATGACGCGAAGGTATGGTAAATCTGTTAAACAAACTATTACAAGGTTTTCCTCAGCAAGTAACCTTACCTTCCTCTTCAACAGTCGTTACTGAATCCTGTCTGCTTGGATCACAATAGGATATATGCTGTGTCAGTGACTCTTGATTGGCGGAACGGGTTCATCCTGAACATTCCATTCCTACCAGTGTAGGCAAACGGGGCTTCATGACATAGATACGAGTTAGACAAACTGCTGCATGATATTAAGATGAGTATAGACCAACTGCGGTTCATGACATTAAGACGAGTATTAACCAACTGCGGCTCATGACATTAAGAAGAGTATAGATCAACTGGGGTTCGTGACTTTAAGACGAGTTGAACTAACTTGGGGTCATGACAATAAGACGAATATAGATCAAATGGGCCTCACGACATTAAGACGAGTATAGATCAACTAGGCCTCACGACATTAAGACGAGTGTAGATCAACTGGGCCTCACGACATTAAGACGACTATAGATCAACTGGGCCTCACGACATTAAGACGAGTATAGATCAACTGGGCCTCACGACATTAAGACGAGTATAGATAAACTAGGCCTCACGACATTAAGACGAGTATAGATCAACTAGGCCTCACGACATGAAGACGAGTATAGATAAACTAGCCTCACGACATTAAGACGAGTATAGGTAAACTGGGCCTCACGACATTAAGACGAGTTTAGACCAAGTGGGTCACATGATATTAAGACGAGTATAGACCAACTGCATCGCATGACATTATGACTGTGTGGAACAATTGCGTCTCGTGACATTAAGACGAATATAGACCATCTGCGCCTCGTGAATATTAAGACGAGTGTGGACCAACTGGGCGTAATGACTTTGATGTTCACATTGACACCAATGCACCATGTCTACTATACCACAATGGTGAGAAAAGCCATCCTATTTCTATGTGGAACTGGACATCAAATTAACGGACTAGGGTGAAATACTGGAAAGATTTCCTCCTGGACATGACATCATACTGAGCTCCATGGGTTTGGTAGTCAGTGTACCAGGGCCATGTCATACATAATATTACGAATATTGCATAAGGTGTGCCTACAGTCTCCCATAACTTTGGTAATTAAGTAAGAAGTATGACCATGATACTTACACAGTTCAACCGTTATATGATGGAGATGATATCGCGTCTAGTGTTATCCTAAACAATCTCATAACTTTGTTATATACTGTGATGTTATCACATTCCTTGCAGGAGGTGCGGGTGTACGACATCCTGAGATGGGGTGTGGATATTGCCGAGGGCATGAACTACCTGTCCACTCTCAGACTGGTGCATAGAGACCTGGCGGCCAGGAACTGCATGTGAGTTGTTCACGAAAGGAGGTATCCGATCTATAATTCTGACTATCACACAGCCAACATTTCCTCATGTCAACATGTTGCTCCCACTCAACCACTTGACCAATAGTAGCTCATTTCTCAGGGGAATTATAGTTACATTCAGGAACAATAAATACATAACAAGTAAACAATACACCAACCAACACCCGTGGACAGGCTAGCTGACTGTATTGATCTTATCCCATTTGCGTAGTTCGATGGTCATGATGTCAATCACTGGTGTGTCTGGTCAAGACTCGATCATTTACAGACCGCCGTGATAATGATGAAATATTGATGAGTGAAGTGTTAAAATACAAATAAACTGTACGATTATGCCTGTCGTTGAAACTATGTGTTTACAATGTTCCTTGAGAACCCGTCAAAGATTGCATATTTGGTATGCATCACATCATGTAGCATATGATTTTGACTTAACCTCAAATAATGTATCACATCATATAACGTATGTCTCGACCACCTCAGTGGTCTAGTGGTAGCGCGTCCGCTCGGAGAGCGGAAGGACTGGGGTTTAAAGATGGTACTTGTTGTTACCCTGTCTGGCGCTCGGCATTAAGGGGCTCAAACAAGGACTGGTCGGCTCGGTGTCAGTATACTGTGTCCGACTGGGGTATTAAATCGGTATACGTCTGGACTAGTACAAGCGGACACACACACACACATACACACACACATACACACACACACACACACACACAAACACACACACACACACACACACACACACACACACACACATATGCATGCTATGTCGCTATATAAGTGCAATAATCTTAGACGCGACGTTAAACCACATTTCACGTCACTATGTATCACATTATATGACGTATATATCACCTAACCAGAACTATCTATCCCATTCTATAACGTATGTATCACCTTACCTGAACTATGTATCACATTATATAACGTATATATCATCTAACCTCAACTATGTTTGACTTCATATAACGCATGTACCACCTCACTTATGTATCACTATATGTAATGTATGTGTGACATTTGAACTATGGATCACATGAAGTATGTATCGCCCTGTATGCTCCAGGCTTGATGACAACCTACATGTGAAGGTGGCGGACTTCGGACTGTGCAGAGACATCTACGAGAAAGGCTACTACACCAGCGACAACAAGAAGAAGCTGCCGATCCGCTGGATGGCGCCAGAGAGCATGGAGAGAGGAAGCTACAGCTCCAAGTCAGACGTGGTAGGTACTGGAGGCTGTTACTAGGTGACGACAAACAGGTTTCTGATAAGGACAATATAGAGAGGCAACTCCAAGTTAGACGTGGTCGGTACTGGAGGCTGTTACCAGGTGACGACAAACAGGTTTCTGATAAGGACAATATAGAGAGGCAACTCCAGGTTAGACGTGGTCGGTACATTCGTCACCACTCGCCCCTTTCCGCCACCTGCAAGAAGACTCGTCCCCCTATCGATGAATGCTATGTGCGAAAATACGACAAACCAATCAGAATGCGCGTATGATTTCAAGTTCTTCGTCAAAGAATCCCTTAGAAATAATTTCTGTTTTTACATATGTCTTGCATCTAAAAATATACCTAAGACACAGTTAAATGTGTTCAATCATACTGTATAATTTCGCATGTCCTGTTGTGCTTTTATTTCATCTAAAATATAAATGATATATGGGGAAATATATGTGAACCATTGCGCAACGAGTTGACAATTGTTTTATGTATGCCCGTTTGCGTTAAGACGGAACCCGGTTGCAAAAATGGCCACGAGAGTGGCACGAGTCGCTATTCGGCTTGTCCCGGAATAACACGAGTTGGTCACGAATGGTGGTCGGTACTGGAGGCTGGTCCTAGATGACGACAAACTGGTTTCTGATAAGGACAATATAGAGAGGCAACTCCAAGTTAGACGTGAGGTACTGAAAGCTGGTCCTAGTTGACGACAAACATGTTTCTGATAAGGACAACATAGAGAGGCAACTCCAAGTTAGACGTGAGGTACTGAAAGCTGGTCCTAGTTGACGACAAACATGTTTCTGATAAGGACAACATAGAGAGGCAACTCCAAGTTAGACGTGGTAGGTTCTGGAAGCTGTCACCAGGTGATGACAAACAGGTTTCTGATAAGGACAACATAGAGAGGCAACTCCAAGTTAGACGTGAGGTACTGAAAGCTGGTCCTAGTTGACGACAAACATGTTTCTGATAAGGACAATATAGAGAGGCAACTCCAAGTTAGACGTGGTCGGTACTGGAGGCTGGTCCTAGTTGACGACAAACATGTTTCTGATAAGGACAATATAGAGAGGCAACGCCAAGTTAGACGTGAGGTACTGAAAGCTGGTCCTAGTTGACGACAAACATGTTTCTGATAAGGACAATATAGAGAGGCAACTCCAAGTTAGACGTGATCGGTACTGGAGGCTGGTCCTAGATGACGACAAACTGGTTTCTGATAAGGACAACATAGAGAGGCAACTCCAAGTTAGACGTGGTAGGTTCTGGAAGCTGTTACCAGGTGATGACAAACTGGTTTCTGATAAGGACAATATAGATTCAACTCCAAGTCATACATCGTAAGTCCTTGAGCACACCCTTTACTTCATATATTGGGGCGGTCGGGTAGCCAAGTGGTTAAAGCGTTCGCTCGTCACGCCGAAGACTCAGAATCAATTTCCAACATGGGTACAATGTGTGTAGCCCATTTCTGGTGTCCCCCGCCTAGATATTGCTGGAATATTGCTAAAGCGGTGTAAAACCATGTTCACTACTTCATATATAACATCATATGCATCAGATATAGTTAGATAAAGAATATTTATACAAACTGTTATCTATTCAACGACAATACTATAACCACTGCTATCTTCATGTTTTGAATAAGATAGACAAAAACATTTCCATAATCATAAGAAATCGATTATACGATACGGACCAATTCATGAACATGTGTTCATGAATCACTATCAAATAGTGATGATACAAGGTGTTCGCGAAAAGGTGAACTTACCCTGTCCCACCCGTGGCACCTGTCTCAAAGACAAGTCAGATGTGCACCAGAAAACACGGGAGCAGTGTGGTACAAGTCCAAATTTGGAAATCAGACATCATTTATGTAACTGATGCGCCAAATATGGAAATCAGACATCATTTATGTAACTGATGCGCCAAATTTGGAAATCAGACATCATTTATGTAACTGATGCGCCAAATTTGGAAATCAGACATCATTTATGTAACTGATGCGCCAAATTTGGAAATCAGACATCATTTATGTAACTGATGCGCCAAATTTGGAAATCAGACATCATTTATGTAACTGATGCGCCAAATTTGGAAATCAGACATCATTTATGTAACTGATGCGCCAAATTTGGAAATCAGACATCATTTATGTAACTGATGCGCCAAATTTGGAAATCAGACATCATTTATGTAACTGATGCGCCAAATTTGGAAATCAGACATCATTTATGTTACTGATGCGCCAAATTTGGAAATCCTCTCCGCGTGACTACTAAAACGTGTTGAAAGTTTTAGTGAGGCCTTGAATGCTGTAACCTTGACCAATTAACTTCCGAGCAAGGTTTGCATGACGCTCTTTGAAATCTTCGTAGAAAGAGTATGGACGATTGTACCTCAAACGTTGTAATGTAAACACCAAAGGCTGGAGTTGCTGGAACAGTACTCGAGAAGAAAGGGGTGTTGAGGTGAGGAGAAATTGGGTTTAACGTCGCGTCCAAGATTATTACACATATATAGCGACGTGCATGTGTGTGTGTGGATGCTTGTACTAGTCCGCACTGATGCCGATTTATAGTGCTAGCCCTCTGAGATACCATGCCGCAGTTTAACATGAATACCCCACTCAGACACAGTATAGCCGAGCCGACCAGTCCTTGTTTTAGCCCCTTACTGCCGAGCGCCAGACAGGGTAACAACAAGTACCATCTTTTAACGCCTTTTTGTATGACGTGGGCGGGGATCGAACCCTGGACCTTCAAGTCACCGGGCGGACGCTCTACCACAAGACCACGGAGGCGGTCGAGAATAAAGGGAACGTTGACTGTTGTAACGTTGATCCCTCTTGTCATACAGTTTTGAGGACAGTTTTTGTCAACCTTAATCTGTATGCATACATTTAGCTATTAAACCGATAAGGCGGTCTCAGGTATCGTATATTTCTGGTTCAGGTGGGTGAATCAGTGGAAGGTACGTGGCTTCTTGACTGTCAGCAAACAGTATCAGATCATCGATAATCCTGAAGCTTATGCATAACTTCTTGGCCAACTTCCCTTTGCTTGACTTTATAAATCAGATCAGAAATTCCGATTCACATGCATAAAGAAATATTTCAGTCAGAATATATGTGAAATGCTAGGCTTTCTCATTGATAACAGCTATGTGACTAATTGGGGATAATAGATTCAGGCAGCCCTCCCCATGGACACCAGTGGTTTTCCCCTTAGTACACTTCTTTTGTGTCACTTGACATTGCAAGCTAGTAATGTGTGATGGTACCAGGTTTTGCAGCGTACAACGATCTTAACCGATCGGGTTCAAACATGTTACAAACATGTCTACGTCTCATTTTTGAAGCGACATGTCCAACATAAACGAAGACGTTTTGAAGAATGCCTTTAATATCTGTTATACATCGACTCATGTAAACATCACTTTGATTAAAGAAGCAATGCATATATTCCCATCAGCCACTATGGGCTTTTAAAGTCGGGATTACAAAGACAGCACTGTGTTTGGCGCCGTGCAAAGAGTCTTCAACACAACCATACGGATGTCACAAACTGAAGTGTGTTATTTATATCGGCCGGGTGGAGTTTTTGACTAACTGCAAAACGTTCCCTTACAGTGGTCCCTGGGCGTAGTTGTGTGGGAGCTTCTGACACGCGGAGCCACACCCTACCCAGGAGTGGATGGGTGGGACATCGCACGCTTCCTCCAACATGGACGACGTCTTCAACAACCCTGGTTCTGTAGTAATGAGGTGTAAGTTAACAAACTGATTCAGTATTCAAGTGAATGAATTTTTTTTGTAACCAGAATCCCAGTCGGCAATATTATATTATGTACAGGAATGAATAAATTGCAAGTTATTCCTGTGGCATTTGACTGGCAATTTCTTTTACGTTAATGTTCCTATAAGAGGAACAAATGTTCCGCAAAGCCCACTCCTATTTCCTGTTTAGCTGGTAATAGGGTGGGCCGGGGTTGGGTATTGCGCTGAACGATGTTAGTGTTATCGTATTGCCTTTTGTGTAAATGATTAAATTTATAATCATTCTGTGAAGCTGTTATTGTTAACTTATTTATCTACAAGAACTTATTGTTTTTTGGTTTTATAGAGGTTACAATACAAAAAAACATATTTAAGTCAATTCTGAACTACTACGGCCATAGCAATATACAAAAAGAATGGGATTAACATGTTCTGCAACGTCGGTATCGAACCAGAGTGTTAGGCGTTAAGAACGAACACTGAACCATGTGGCTGCTCCAAAACGTTAATTAAGGAACAATGCTCTATTGATAATTACACGTTTTCCAGTTTATAGTTAGATTGAGAAACGTGTTATCCACATTCTCCTTGTTTATGCCCTAGGTACGGCGTCATGCTGGAGATCTGGTCACTAGACCCAGGGCTGCGACCCACGTTCTCTGAAGTGTCCGAATCACTCACCACGTTACTCAAACTGTCGTCAGACCAGGAAGTGACGTCAGAAAGCAAAGATGACGGTTACGTCACATTTCCTTCATGTTACCGTTATGTTGAGCTTCGGGTCCCCGATTATTTTGTGTTAGACACTGAAGCTTCGAGGGAAAATCCGGATACAATGCCTGTGTAGGGTACATCACTTGTTTGTTTGGATAAAATTACCTTAGAGCCTTATTTAGGTGATATAATCACGTGTTACTAAAGGTCGATAGTTTCTTGTAAGGTTATAAGAATTAATGCCACAGAAACAATATGTTTCATAACGTGGTTAAAATAACACAAGCGTATCCATATCACTATATTTTTTTTTAAAAAGGCTTTGATACAGTCTTGATGAAATTTAGTTTTGGATTAGGAAAGGTAAAATTGATAAACGTATAAATCTACCTTTTTTCATCATGCGTGATTCAACAGTCATTATTACTAAAGAAAGAGACTGAAGTCTGGATTATACACCATCCAGTCTACAGTCCCTTTCTTCAGTAAAGAATATTTTCAAAAGAGGTGAGGTGAGGTGAAATGGGGTTTAACGTCGCGTCCAAGATTATTGCACTTATATAGCGACGTGCATGTACGTGTGTGTGTGTGTGTGTGTGGCTGCTTGAACTAGTCCGGACTGATGCCGATTTATAGTGCTAGCCCACTGAGATACCATGCCGCAGTTTAACATGAATACCCCACTCAGACACAGTATACTGACTCCGAGCCGACCAGTCCTTGTTTTAACCCCTTAATGCCGAGCGCCAGACAGGGTAACATTTTCAAAAGACAAAATATGGGGGAAACTTAAACATTAACTGGCATAACGAACAATTTGAAATACTTGACGTTAAACTTCAACCAGATCTAAAAGATCATTGGACAATAAACACGACACAAGTTAGATGAGATAAATAAATTACTGTCAACTTGGGAGAAAAGGACATTTATTCCACAGGACAAAACTACAGAAATTGCAACATTATCTTTATAAAAGAGGGGCGGTCGGGTAGCCTAGTGGTTAAAGCGTTCGGTCGTCACGCCGAAGACCCGGGTTCGATTCCCGACATGGGTACAATGTGTGAAGCCCATTTCTGGTGTCCCCCGCCGTGATATTGCTGGAATATTGCTAAAAGCGGCGTAGAACCATACTCACTCACTCACTTTATAAAAGAAATTACATATATTCTCTATAAAGTAGATAAGAACGATTTTAACCAGAAAGTATGAAGAAGTTGGACCGGGGACCAATAATCCAGCTGATATTCCTATTAGGTGCAAATGTTAAAATGATTGCCAGACTTGAAACTTCTTTCTAAAAGGATGTATTCAAAGCCTGGATCACCTTTTTGCGAAAAATTATACAACTGAATCAGATAATTAGAAAGAAATGGTTTCTCAGCCTTCGTGGCTTATCACCATTTCACAAATCCATCATATCTGACAAGAATCATGGTTAGCAACTGCATCTAAAAATGATATATGAAATGAACCTGGCCTTATGCCCTGAGATGAACTTTGGAATTTGACATAAAAGGCACTTGTAATCATATCAAAATCATGGAAAGAGACAATTCAGAATGTTTGTTTTATATATATTCTGGCAACACTGTATATCACTTGACACTTGTATATACACAAGCAATATAATATGCAAATATCTTACAACTAGGGGGTATGTATCAAAATATGAGTCCATGTATATGTATTGTATGAACCACGGAAACAAATTTACAAAAGATTGGGTTATTTTCATAGTAGGGTTGGTTGACATATATGCCCTCGAATATCGAGGATGGTCGTTAGAGGCTTATTGTTTTGTGGTACTAACTTATTATGTTACAACATGCAAACTACTAAAATTTGAAACATGTTCATTTCACCTGTGGGTGTCTCGTATATTGTCAACACATTTGCGTACTCGTGAATTACGATGATAATTACATCAATGCCCGGTATGCTGTATTTTCTACTGCATTATATTCTTCTTTATGACGATAAATGACAATGAAGCTTTTCATTTAATGGTATTTAATATTCCTTCAAATACTCAACTATGAACAACTACGTTTAGTTCATAGTTGATTTAAACAATAAATTTGTAGACTGCAAACAAAGGGTTTGTTTACTTTACTTTCAATTGTAGTCATCCATGACGTACTTGAGTTCGACGCTTTGTTACTTTGTATCAATGGTTACTGGTTTATACAGGCATACTTATCCGGCGTTTTGTATGATAATAAATACCATGTTCATTAACGTGCATTCGTTGGTTCTTTATTTTACTCTGGATGTGTTTCTCAATATCATGAAGTGATGTAGGACTTAGGCGTTTACTTCTTTTGTGAATCCAAGTGAGTGAGCGAGTTTGGTTTAACGTCGCTTTTAACAGTATTTCAGTTATATCGCGGCGTGTCAGCTTAATGTGGGAGGAAAGCCCGAAGTGATGTAGGTCTCAGACGTTTATCACTTCGGTAAAACCAACGAGCACGGGTATGGTGCTGACAAACCTAGAAACAAAGTCGGGGCGAACCGGGATAATATTCGAACCCACAATCATAGATTTCTGGGGGCGGTCGGGTAGCCTAGTGGGTAAAGCGTTCGCTCGCCACGCCGAAGAACCGGGTTCGATTCCCGACATGGGTACAATGTGTGAAGCCGATTTCTGGTGTCCCCCGCCGTGATGTTGCTGGAATATTGCTAAAAGCGGCGTAAAACCATACTCACTCACTCACTCATAAGTTTCTGGCGTGCCCAAGGGAGGCAACTCTGCACAGCGAATCGCGGCGCCTTAGACGACTGGGCCACCTGTGCCCCCTTGAATCCAAGAGTCAGGGTATAGGGTCTACAGAACCCCCTAAGGAAAATGGGACAGAGTTGTCTCCCCGGACAACTCCCCACTTATGGTGCTTATATTCTTGTGCTGCAAGAATCACATCGTAGGGAAGCACCACTCTATTCATACAACTACTCTCATGTGTATTCATTGAAGCATTGGTGTAGGGCAAATACAAGTCATCTATCTCACTTAACTGTTCAACATGATGGTCTTCTGTAGCTAATGAAGAATGTTTTGTGCTGAATATTGCACATGATCTGGGCAAGGATGTTAATGTTACCTTGATCTCGGCATGGGCAATCGGCTTCACACATTGTGTACATATGTGTGGAATCTAACTCATGTCTTAAGCGTGACGAGCGAACACTTGAACCCCGCCCCGACTTAGACAGAACGTAGTGGAAGAGATTTCGAGTATAGTTGACAAGCCAAATTGATAAAAGTATAGGCCAAAAGGCAAATGGCCAGTCAAGAAGCCTGGGGTGGATTAAGGCAAGAACTTCGGCAACCACCGATTCTCCATAAAACTCGAATCGACATCATCCGGCGTCTGATATATTTTGATGAAGTTCAACATTCATATATTCTGTATGTAAATCTAGGTCATTGTTGATAAGAAGCTGAATGGTCTCCATCGACATTAGGTCATCAATTCACAAGATAATCTTCAGTGTATTTGAAAAACAACAACGACTGTAACCAAATTCAACGAGAAGATACGACACTTTTACAGACATGCATGTAACAGTGAAAGTTTGGGTGTAGAATCCTGTTTTTATCTTAACCTGCACCCAATAACGACGCAGATTCAGTATGACCACAACAATTACTTTATCAAATGTCACGTCTAGTATAAGTGTATGTGAGGCTTTTATGACTTCTGAAAAAAAAAATTTTTCGGAATATCCTGAGACAAAAGACGTTTAAAACACGAGGTAATCCAAAACCAATAATTATTAAGGAAAAGTCGCATTCGAGGGTGTTTGGAGCTAAGTGCCACTGGAAACGATGTACAAATAACACTTCTCAGAAGTTCTTTAACAACTTTATTAATATCATAAGCAATGTACAGTGTAATAGACTGAATTAATGATGCAGCGTTTGGGTGAACAGAATGTCTAAAATTGTTACACTTGAGGTTTTTATGACTTCTGAAAAAAGATATTTCAGAATATACCAAGACAAAGGCCTTTCATTTCACGAATTGATTAAATAACCAAAATAACACATATCATACGAGAGGGCGTGGAGCCACTGGCAAAAGTTATTTAATAATGCTTTTGATATGATAAGCGATCGGCAATCTAATATATATATGAATTCTTTTCGCAAAGGTTTAAATATAATGGAGAAAACATCATAATACATATCAGTTAATATATGTTTTGGATAATCATTACTGGGTAAAATTAATACATAATATGCATATACAAATATACTGTTATATTAGATTTCCAGTTACATTTTACTAATGTTTGAATATAATGGAGAAAACATCATCATATATATTAGTCATGTTTTGGATAAGCATTACTGATTAATATGCATGTACACATTTACTGTTATAATAGATTTCCAGTTACGTTTTTATTAAACGTATCAGCATTGTTTAAAATAATTATTGCTCAATGATATGCATCATCAATATATGCACAAATAAACACTTTCAATCTATGTACAAATAGGCAGTGTCTTTATGTGTAGAAAAGTGTGCTGTCAATATATGTAGTAATATGCACTATCAATATATGTAGTAATATGCACTATCAATATATGTAGAAATATGCAGTATCAATATATGTACAATAAGCATTATCAGTATATGTAGAAATGTGTACTATCAATTTATCATACAAAGTGTATGTTTCTCGACAGGATAAAGCCAACGGATAAAAACGATATCCTTTTGGGTCATATGCGGATAAAGATGCAAATATCAAATGTCAAGTAGGGACTACTTTCAGTGTTTATAAACAAACATGGCGTCGCCCTTGTCATTCGGCGATCAAGTCAGAATTAACAATCGGGAAAAACTACGGCGATAATTGCTATCATTATCAATAGAACAGTCTAATATACCGAAAATCAGTGTCTATCTGTGATGTAGCTATGTCGTTTTATACGTTTTGGCATCTTTGGAGATATAAATTTCGAAACAATTTTGCGAGGGCACTACGCCTAGCCAAGCGGGATCAGTAGCCATATCTGTGCTTGTAGACCTCTGCGGCTTGAAAAACCTTTTCCACAAATTAAAATAGTTGGATTTGGCCGAAATATGTTTCAATTGTTACCTTGTTTCGTTTTGTCGCTGTGTGTACATCTGTCTGCACTTCTTAATGTTATGACAGGACAGGCAGACTGGGTTAGAGTCGCTTCCCTTTGACCAAGGGCAGTTACTCTAGCGGACAGACCGATGGTTTGCCGCGAAAGGCAAGAAAAAACAATTGTTGTTTTGCGTATATGTTGCTTCGCCACTGTATAAGAAACAGATTTCAGTTGGAACTATATTGGCTACTGTCAATGTCCGACTGACACATCACTTGCCCTGTGACGTAATAAATATCAATACGCGCATTCCAGGAAAACTCGCAATGTTTCGGTAATGTTTGTGAGAGAGTGAAAGCGATTTCAAGCTCAGAATTAAAGTATGACATTATATGATAAAGAGGTTATCATGCTTGCGTGTTTGGGGATGGTAAATATCCTGTATTAGGAATAAACACTTTGTATTCCTAATGCAGGATATTTACCATCCTCAAACACACTCGCGTGATAACCTCTATATATGTACAATAAGCATTATCAGTATATGTAGAAATGTGCACTATCAATATGTGTACAAATGTCAATAAGCATTATCAGTATTTGTAGAAATGTGTACTATCAATATATGTAGAAATCTGCAGTATCAATATATGTAGTGCAGTATTAATATGTGTACAATAAGCATTATGAGTATATGTAGAAATGTGTTCTATCAATATATGTAGAAATGTGTACTATCAATATATGTAGAAATGTGCGGTATCAATATATGTAGAAATATGCAGTATTAATATGTGTACAATAAGCATTATGAGTATATGTAGAAATGTGTTCTATCAATATATGTAGAAATGTGTACTATCAATATATGTACAAATGTGCAGTATTAATATGTGTACAATAAGCATTATGAGTATATGTAGAAATGTGTTCTCTCAATATATGTAGAAATATGTACTATCAATATATGTAGAAATCTGCAGTATCAATATATGTAGAAATATGCAGTATTAATATGTGTACAATAAGCATTATGAGTATATGTAGAAATGTGTTCTATCAATATATGTAGAAATGTGTACTATCAATATATGTACAAATATGCAGTATTAATATGTGAACAATAAGCATTATGAGTATATGTAGAAATGTGTACTATCAATATATGTACAAATATGCAGTATTAATATGTGTACAATAAGCATTATGAGTATATGTAGAAATGTGTTCTATCAATATATGTAGAAATGTGCACTATCAAGACATGTACAATAAGCATTATTAGTATATGAAAAAAACAAGAGGAATCCTTATGTTAAGTACATGTATTATCAAAACCGGACACCACAGACCTAAGTGAAATCATTGGTTTGCGGATCTGGTTCCATTGTTCCACTGCTGTTTTGCACAGCAAGTTTACCGCTATTAGCTACCAGGCGGTGGCCAAAATATGTACGATATCCGGCTATAATGCCCGAAGTGATGCAGGTCTCAGACAGTTACCACTTTGGTTAAACCAACGAGCACGGGAATGGTGTTGACAAACCAAGAAACATAATAGGGTCAAACCGGGATTCGAACCCACAGCCATAGGTTTCTGTCTTGTCCATTGGACGCAACTCTACACAACGAATTGCGGCGCACCTCAGCCCCCATAGGCTATATTGGCCCCGTGGACTTTATAGGAAATGGTTATGGGGGGAAGATCTTGTGTAATAACTTTCCGATATTTGCATTTCAGGGATTCTTAATGTTGTTTAGCCAGTTGAAGCCATATGACCTTACGTTGTTGCTTTGCAGATGGCTATACGAATTCATCCATAGTTCATGGCGTAGCAAACTGATACCATTACATCATTTCAACAATAGGCTGACTTCAGTTAATATTGCATGCGTTTGTCTTAATTACTTTTTTCGAACGATAACCTCAAACTCGGGGCTTACACCATTCCTTCACTCGGGGCAGATACTCCGTAAGTCCTCCTCATTGCCCAAATTATTCCTTCTGGTTATTGTCTAGCTATCAACCTTGTTGGGAGATGTTTCCATATGTATGATCCGTCAATTCAGCATCTTGGCTAGCTGTTTCTGGCTCAAGAAACTCCACAAAATATTGCCAACATTGAGTATATGTAACGTCAACTTCTCTGTACGATGGCGCCCTCAGTGCAGTTAGGCACTCGGCTACTTCTGAGAAGAGCGGACGCAGACTAAAGTCTTCAGACCACATCTTCATCATTAGTTTGTACCTTGTGAATACAAATAAACACATCCTAGTTTTAATAGAATAGAAATTTTGAATTTGAATGTTTTACATGCAAAACTCAAATCGTTATGTTATCGTAAGGCCTACCTTATATGAATTTGGCTATCAAACTTTATCAGTCTTTTGATAAGTAGTGTCCATTAACCAGAATCACAACAGTATAAACCAGAAGGAAATCAAACTGTTGACGGTACTGCTAACGCAAGAGGGATGATAATAGATGCCGTTTTATTACATATGTCCTGGTCCCCTAATATTGTTAGATATCTTACAGCTCTCTACTGCAGAACCAAGGTTGGTGTAGACGTCGGCCAGACTGAAGAAAAATCCCGATGTCCCAGTTATCGACCTCCGGATAGGGCGTGGCTCCACGTGTCAGCATCTCCCACAGAACCACGCCCAGTGACCACTGTAATTGAATGTTTGATTAGAAGGTACTGGAATCGTTGCGAATCACAAACATCAACAGAAAAAACATGTGCCCGCTTGTTAAAGGGGTTTTGGCACGTCGTTGAAACGCCACGCTGGCTATCCGCTAACTTTCGGATGCATATCAAAATAACAGTTAATGATTACCTACATAATCCAGAGACTGTCTAGGTTTCACACATGGCGCTAATCACAGTGTATACATGGGATACACCTTGTCTCTACAAGCCTCGTGCAATCTACCAGACACTTTGGTAAATTCGATGTTTACAAACCTTCTAACCGCTGTTACTCATTAAGTTAGCATGAATTCACTAGACTTTGTGTCTTTTTGTCAAACATCAGCAAAGTTAGACTTTACATCAAATAGAATATATATTTTAGGAAACTGACAATAAAATCCACAATAAACATGTTTTTGTACGCTTGTGTATGTTGATGCGAATCTCTACATTAAATATAATCAACATGCCATGTAAGACGAACTCTAACGTATGTCTCCCCACTTACCACGTCTGAGCTAGAACTATATTTGCCTATTCCAATACACTCTGGTGCCATCCAGCGGATAGGTAGCTTTTTATTGTTGTCGCTGGTGTAGTACCCTTCGCTATAGATGTCTCTACACAGTCCGAAGTCAGCCACCTTCACGTGAAAGTTGACATCCAGCCTGGAGGATACGGCAAGTGTAATGTTATGCGTCACAACGTTTACAATCAATACAAAGAGTTATTTCCTGGATTGTACATTTGAATATGTTTTTGTCAGGTGCATCAAACAATTGTTACTATAGAAGTAGTTGTTAGCTGATTAGTATATTCTACAATAAGGAATCATTATGGGAAGTTCTTGAAGTTACTTGATTGTAAAGGTTGGATACCTGGATACTGTAAAACTAATTAAAGGTATATACCACTTCAAAACTAACTTTTCACCATCTATTCTAAAGTAACAACACATTTTATTTTTCACATTTAATTTTTAAAATATATATTAATTTAGGAAAATAGAGGCACTTAATATGCCATTCTGTAGTTTCGGTCATTTCATGAAGGCAACCATGTTTCTGTTCCGCCAGGTAACGAGTGCGTGAAGTCGCGAGAGTATGATGTAGACGACACACCAACGTAAGCATCTAATCGAAGGTCAATGGCATGAAGAATGAAAAGGGTGTGAGTCACGGATGTTGGGTTCTGAATAAAAAATGCGGTATGGTTCTAAATTAATTGTTTGAATCTTCCGTTCAATGTTCCACTATTCTTATTGTTCTTTACGGGGCACCAATCAGAATTGAATAATTTCCAAAATCACGTTAAAAAATATATGAATATATTACATTTCATGGAAAAAATGCATTAGTCATACATGATAATAGTCACCATCCGTGAAGACGTTTTGTGCATATTGAGGTAAAAATAATTAATCACAATCGTCTTTCCCTTCAGAGGTCACGTTGGATCCAGTTGTCTAAGTCGCTGCAATTCGCTGTGTAGAGCTGCGTCCCCTAGGCACGCCAGAAGTCTATGATTGTGGTTCGAATCCCGGTTCGACCCGATAATGTTTCAAGGTTTGTCAGCACCATACCGGTGCTTGTGGGTTTCACCGAAGTGGTAAACATCTGAGACCTGCATCACTTCGGGCTTTCCTCCCACATTAAACTGACACGCCGTGATATAACTGGAAAACTGTTCAAAGCGGGTTAAACCCAACTCACTCACTACTTTTGTACACAATTGTTACAACATCAATTGCAAGGGTATCACAAAATCTTTTCACAATTCCAACCAACATAACATCTCTATCCTGATATTGTCGCTAACAACTCACATGCAGTTCCTGGCCGCCAGGTCTCTATGCACCAGTCTGAGAGTGGACAGGTAGTTCATGCCCTCGGCAATATCCACACCCCATCTCAGGATGTCGTACACCCGCACCTCCTGAAAGACATTTGTCAAAGGTGAAGTTTGCATGAAATGTCTGATCTATTCAGTATTGAACACCTGTGGCTACTGAAAGTTACAAGCTAAAAATCTGAATGCCAATTATTTTGGTTGGCTTAAAATGAACACGGTATTGTTACCTATTGTGCAACCTATATATATATAACCATGTGTTTGCTACCTTAGAAACATCAGAGACGAAGGACCGGAGATCCCCATTGGCCATGAAGGGCAGGACCACCATTGGCTGTTGACGCTCGCTCACCGAGATACCCAACAGTTGGAGGACATTCTCGTGGTCAAACTCCTTCATGACCAGCGCCTCCTCCACAAAGCTACAGAGATCCATGTTCTGGCTGTTATCTGGAACACAGATGTAACTTTTGCACAACACTTCGTTTCAAGTCTTTGAATGTCATTTAGTAGTGATACAACACATAAGAGATGGAATTTATAGATGGCAAGTTCTTTGCAATGAGGAACACAACGTTTCGGAGTATATCACCCGATAAAGGAGGGAGCATATACTCCGAAACGTTGTGTTCCTCATAATAAAGAAGTTGACGTCCAGCAAACAAGACATGTTTTTTTTCCGTAAAAAAAAAGGACAGATTATTTTTGTTGACTTGTTTCTTACAGAGTTGCGTACCATGGGCACGCCAGACACCTATGACTGTGGGTTCGAATCCCGTTTCGCCCCTATTATGTGTCTTGGCTTGTCAGCACCATACCCGCGCTCATGGATTACACCAAAGCGATAACCGTCTAAGACCTGCAACACTTTGGGCTTTCCTCCCACATTAAGCTGACATGATATAACTGGAGGCTGTTCAAAGCCACGTTACACCCAACTCACTCATTCATCGGTCACAAAACAGTGTACCTATCAGATCTGCTCAACTATCTACTAAAGCCCATACTTCCACAATTGTTACTGAACCACATTACAAATGACCCCCACACTTATATCTGTCCTCCAGCCAGGTGCCCTTACATATGTATACAATTGCACTGGTGTCAACGTCCACTTATTCACCAATAATTATTGGTTCATGATAGGGAAACACTACAAATACCACCTGTCCACAACTCCCCCAGATTTTCACAACGTATCCTTGTCAGTGCTAACAGGGTTGGTTGATCAATTATCAACATGGCGGCTACCGTGACTTTAACACCATACCCTTTGAAAGAGAACAGCTACTCCAGTTTTGTGGATATAATTATGTCAGTGACTTGGATATGGATTTATTTTCGGAATACACACAGGAAGCAAGGACAGACTTGAGCCGTAAACGAGGTAAGAGAAGCGAACAGAGGCGAACAGAGGTGAACAGAGGCGAACAGAGGCGAACAATTACAATACGTAACAACCAGACCTCAATCACCTATACGGTCATACTTGTGGCACAGATACCTGAACTGTGAGTCATACGGGTGACACAGATACCGGAACTGCGAGTCATACTTGTGGCACAGATACCTGAACTGCGAGTCATACTTGTGGCACAGATACCTGAACTGCGAGTCATACTTGTGGCACAGATACCGGAACTGCGAGATATACTTGTGGCACTGATACCGGAACTGCGAGTCATACTTGTGGCACAGATACCGGATTTGCGAGTCATACGGTTGACACAGATACCGTAACTGCGAGACATACTTGTGGCACAGATACCGGATTTGCGAGTCATACGGTTGACACAGATACCTGAACTGTGAGTCATACGGGTGACACAGATACCGGAACTGCGAGTCGTACTTGTGGCACAGATACCGGAACTGACAGTCATACTTGTGGCACAGATACCGAAACTGCGAGTCATACTTGTGGCACAGATACCTGAACTGCGAGTCATACTTGTGGCACAGATACCGGAACTGCGAGATATACTTGTGGCACTGATACCGGAACTGCGAGTCATACTTGTGGCACAGATACCGGATTTGCGAGTCATACTTATGGCACAGATACCGGAACTGCGAGACATACCTGTGGCACAGATACCGGAACTGCGAGTCATACTTGTGGCACAGATACCGGAACTGTGAGTCATACGGGTGACATAGATACCGGAACAGCGAGTCATACTTGTGGCACAGATACCGAAACTGCGAGTCATACGGGTGACACAGATACCGGAACTGCGAGTCATACTTGTGGCACAGATACCGAAACTGCGAGTCATACGGGTGACATAGATACCGGAACTGCGAGTCATACTTGTGGCACAGATACCGGAACTGTGAGTCATACGGGTGACACAGATACCGGAACTGTGAGTCATACTTGTGGCATAGATACCGGAACTGCGAGTCATACTTGTGGCACAGATACCTGAACTGCGAGTCATACTTGTGGCACTGATACCGGAACTGCGAGATATACTTGTGGCACTGATACCGGAACTGCGAGTCATAATTGTGGCACAGATACCGGATTTGCGAGTCATACGGTTGACACAGATACCGGAACTGTGAGACATACTTGTGGCACAGATACCGGATTTGCGAGTCATACGGTTGACACAGAGACCGGAACTGCGAGTTGTACTTGTGGCACAGATACCGGAACTGACAGTCATACTTGTGGCACAGATACCGAAACTGCGAGTCATACGGGTGACACAGATACCTGAACTGCGAGTCATACTTGTGGCACTGATACCGGAACTGCGAGTCATACTTGTGGCACAGATACCGGAACTGCGAGTCATACTTGTGGCACTGATACCGGAACTGCGAGTCATACTTGTGGCACAGATACCGTAACTGCGAGTCATACTTGTGGCACTGATACCGGAACTGCGAGTCATACTTGTGGCACAGATACCGGATTTGCGAGTCATACTTATGGCACAGATACCGGAACAGCGAGTCATACTTGTGGCACACATACCGGAACTGTGAGTCATACGGGTGACATAGATACCGGAACAGCGAGTCATACTTGTGGCACTGATACCGGAACTGCGAGTCATACGGGTGACACAGATACCGGAACTGCGAGTCGTACTTGTGGCACAGATACCGGAACTGACAGTCATACTTGTGGCACAGATACCGGAACTGCGAGTCATACTTGTGGCACAGATACCTGAACTGCGAGTCATACTTGTGGCACAGATACCTGAACTGCGAGTCATACTTGTGGCACAGATACCGGAACAGCGAGTCATACTTGTGGCACAGATACCGGAACTGCGAGTCATACGGGTGACACAGATACCGGAACTGCGAGTCGTACTTGTGGCACAGATACCGGAACTGACAGTCATACTTGTGGCACAGATACCGGAACTGCGAGTCATACTTGTGGCACAGATACCTGAACTGCGAGTCATACTTGTGGCACAGATACCTGAACTGCGAGTCATACTTGTGGCACAGATACCGGAACTGCGAGACATACGGGTGGCAGAGATACCGGAACTGCAAGTCATCACTTATGGCACAGATACCGGAACTGCGAGTCATAAGGGTGACACAGATACCGGAACTGTGAGTCATACATGTGAAACACATACCGGAACTGCGAGTCATACAGGTGAAACACATACCGGAACTGTGAGTCATACATGTGAAACACATACCGAAACTGCGAGTTATACAGGTGAAACACCTGAACTGCGAGTCACACAGGTGAAACAACGGAACTGCGAGTCATACAGGTGAAACACATACCGGAACTGCAAGTCATACAGGTGAAATAACGGAACTGCGTGTCATACAGGTGAAACAACGGAACTGCAAGTCATACAGGTGAAACACATACCGGAACTGCGAGACATACGGGTGACATAGATACCGGAACAGCGAGTCATACGGGTGACATAGATACCGGAACAGCGAGTCATACGGGTGGCAGAGATACCGGAACTGCGAGTCATCACTTATGGCACAGATACCGAGTCATACAGGTGAAACACATACCGGAACTGCGAGTCATACAGGTGAAACACACACCGGAACTGCGAGTCATTCAGGTGAAACAACGCAACTGCGAGTCATACAGGTGAAACACATACCGGAACTGCAAATCATACAGGTGAAACACATACCGGAACTGCAAGTCATACAGGTGAAACAACGGAACTGCGAGTCATACAGGTGAAACACATACCGGAACTGCGAGTCATACAGGTGACTCAGATACCGGAATTATGTGTCATTCCGTGTGGCAGCAATTCAAAGAATTGTTTAATGAGGCAGGTAAATATGTTCCATTATAGTCGTAACATAGCGAATAGTTTACGGGAAACTAATCCTACCCTTCATTGTTTTGACAGCAACTTGCCGAGGGTGCCCATCTTCTCCCGTCTCTGGACACAGTATACCCGCGCACACACGGCCGAAGTTACCTGGAATGATAGACAAAGCCTATTGACAGGTCAAATGCGGCCCGAGTGACCTCACCAACACCAGCAATAGTGTAAAAAATGTTGCTGCCTATACTAGAGGATCGTTTAAGACAGACCAAAGATTAGATTTTTGCTATCAATGTTCAACAGTTCAAATATTTCAAATAACTGTTGTCAAAAGCTGTATGTGACATTTTTGGTCGTACCTGCGCCAATAGTGGTACCAATGCGCAGTCTCGCTGCTGGAATGATGACCCTGCTTTGTTCAAGACAATTCATCAGTTCTGGCGGCAGATGATGGTCTGACAGACGGCGTCAGATAAAGGTCATTCCCTCCTGTGGAAAGAACATACAGCCATCAAACAAACATGATGAATAATGATTGTAGGGAAAGAGTGAATGAGTGCATATAACGCCGCTTTGAACATTATTTATTTAAATCCAGACGTGTTAATAACTTGTACCAGTTAACATCAGTTCCAATTGCAGACGGGGATGCAGGGGTGATTTGTTGTGAAACGAAAAAGTCCATTTCTTGACGTTGGAAATAGTTTTGGAATTAATTTGAATGCACATATCATTTATAGCTTGACACACTCATTCACTCAAAAATCTCGATATTGTGAAAATAATAACTTACCATCTGCTGAAGTTGGCGTCAGCTCCGATTGCTGACGTGAATGCAGAGCTGATTTGTACTCCCTGACACAGACGGCGGTTACAGCGATAACGATGATGGCGATGACTGCGACTGTTGCCACGCTCCCGATGATAATGTTGTGGTAAGAAGGCGACCTCCGTGTTACAAACATGATCTGTCCAGCATACAGACTCAGGTTGTTGCCTATTTTAACCTTGTGTGTATGGAGTGAAAGAATGAAATACACACATGCACATATAATGATCATATTTCTCATATGAACAAATCAATATAAGTGTATTCTAAGTTACACCAAGGAGTTGAAGTCTTTCACGATTTCTGTAATGTCTCCCGACTGATGATCAATGTTAAACACGTGTTCGCGGCTGGTAGTAATTACTGCAATGTTCTAGAGGTGTAACGATACGGGAGGGTCGCGATACGATACGTATCATGATACAGGGGTCGCGATATGATACGTATCACGATACAGTGTTTACTGGTACAAGCTAAGCCAAGTTGATGTCTTTCTGCTATCTAAAAGATGTGACAAGTACAGTTGAAGAAGATACAAGGTGTTTATTTACTGTTATAGCAAATTGTCAGCAATACAGTATGTTTTACTGAAACAACAAACTGGCTTTGAAACTGTTAAACGTATTTCAAGGGCCCACACCACCCCCCCACTTTTCAAAAAAGCTGTATTCGCCCATGTATTTTATGTATTTTCTTGAGTATAGTGCGCACCAATGTATAATGCGCACGCCCCTCTAGCGGGTTCAATATTTTGGAAAAAAAGAAATTTGAATATTATGCGCAGAAAATTTTTACACCGTACCCCTTCAGCGAAGTCCGGCAAACGAACGGGTGATCAGAAACTTCGTCAGTACAAATTCGAAATTTGAGATAAAAAATCACCAGACATGTTGATTTACCGTTTAAACGGTATTTTTTGTTCAGCTAGGCATTGTTTTATATCCAGGGATTAAGATTACCTTGTGTATTTTCTCGTAAACTTAGCCGGACACAGCAATCAGCTGTACATGTACACACGTTTTCTTGGAATCTACCGGTGATTTGGTCAAGACACACCCAACTTTACAGTATTTTAATGCAAGGATCGGCAAAAGTTGTATCTGAAACTATTTTTTTTATCAGGAATAATATATTCCAATATTTTGTTTATTTAGATGCAGCTTTTACTAAACATATTTAAAATAATAATAACCCTAAGCGAAGCAGCTGATCGCTATTGCCGGGTATTATTTTTTACATGGAACCAGTCTGACCAGTCACCGTCAAGGCTCCCGTGCACGTGATCGCGTGATCGCGAGAATTACGTGTTGACATAGAATCGTCCAACAAAAACAAATCTGACTTTTAACGAATCAAAGTATGGCATTTATGATATATGTATCCATTCTCTGTCAACTAAAATTCCTTTCAAGGCGTCAATAGCGGTAATCTGACCGTGGTTGCTGTTAATAACGGTGACTTGTGCGATCTTCCGATCGCTTCACACACGATTTCGCCGAAATTAATTAAAACAATATTAAAAGGAATTTTGAATAAAATTAATGAAATAAGTTACAAACATGAGTCCAAATATACAAAGAACACTTTTTTTATAGCCAGACAGTGTAATTACATGAATAATTTGCGAACTTCAGTATGGATTTGTTGACATGGTATTTCCGGTGTTACGTGCTCACGGTAATGTCTTTCCATGGGGGAAAAACATCAAAACTCATTAATTCGAGTATAATGCGCAACCCCTTCTACACAGCTGTGCTTTTTGGAAAAAAAGTGCGCACTATACTCAAGAAAATACGGTAGGTAAAACTGTGTTATGAAAATATCGTATGTATCGCGATACATGCTTTCCAAATCGATGCATCGTATCGTGGGCTGTGCATCGGGATACAATACTGTATCGCCGTATCGTTACACCACTACAATGTTCATATACTGTACCGTGATATTCCGGGGCGTATTGGCATCAGTCATCAACACAGGCGTACAAGTGATCAACGTACGACTGAAATGAACATTGGAACAATTGCTCGGGCCGATTTCGACTCGAACATCTGTTTCATTGACGCCATCGAGGGTAGCCTAAACAGAAGACATCACACGACTATTACTGCTTCGTTGTATAACCTGGATAATGGCAAAATGCAGAAGGTTAATACTCATTAACACCTGTAAATTTATTTGTTTTGTTTTTTTCAACTTCGATCCAAGGATGGTCTGTGCAATAACAATATGATATATATTTAAGCGCGTGCTCTGCAAGACAATACACACTCAGGATACTGCTAAGCAATTGTTGGTTGAATGCTTGTCTGAGGTTTTTCTGATAATACAGGATCAAGACTACCTCAAAACTCTTTTTGGGGACAGTTCAGTTTAAATACAAACCAACGGGCGCATCGGTTCGCCAAGGAAGAATGTGCAAACATATAGACATTGTAATCATATATATCTAAGATCAGGTGAAGATGGATTCAATACAGGGGATTGTTGAAATGTTGTTGTTTTTTAAACGAGTGAGGTGTATATGCTACATAGCCAACTTGCAATGATATTTTATCTGATGTACATGCCTGCATACAGTTTATACCTGTATGTGTAACTGATGAATATACTATATACCCTACTACCTGGTATTTGTAACTGATGAATATACTACATACACTACTACATGGTATTTGTAACTGATCAATATACTACATACACTACTACCTGGTATTTGTAACTGATGAATATACTACATACACTACTACCTGGTATTTGTAACTGATGCATATACCGCATATCCCACGAGTAGGATACTGACACACATAAGAGTCTGTATATACACTATGATAGGTGAACTCATGAGGACTGACTGACATACATATGTATAAACACTGAGATAGATGAACAGATGATCACACACCGATATGCATACGTGTATATATACAGTGACAGATAAACACATGATCACACTGACAACCACTGACACACACACACATGTATATACAGTGATAGGTGAACACATGAGGACTGACTGACATACATATGTATAAACACTGAGATAGATGAACAGATGATCACACACCGATATGCATACGTGTATATATACAGTGACAGATAAACACATGATCACACTGACAACCACTGACACACACACACATGTATATACAGTGATAGATGAACACATTATCACACACTGACACACATGTATATACAGTGATAGATGAACACATGATCACACACTGACAACCACTGACACACACATGTATATACAGTGTTAGATGAACACATTATCACACACTGACAACCACTGACACACACATGTATATACAGTGATAGATAAACACATTTTCACACACTGACACACACATGTATATACAGTGATAGATGAACACATTATCACACACTGACAACCACTGACACACACACATGTATATAGAGTGATAGATGAACACATTATCACACACTGACAACCACTGACACACACATGTATATAGAGTGATAGATGAACACATTATCACACACTGACAACCACTGACACACACATGTATATAGAGTGATAGATGAACGCATTATGACACACTGACAACCACTGACACACACATGTATATACAGTGATAGATGAACGCATTATCACACACTGGCAACCACTGACACACACACATGTATATAGAGTGATAGATGAACGCATTATGACACACTGACAACCACTGACACACACATGTATATACAGTGATAGATGAACGCATTATCACACACTGACACACAGGTATATACAGTGATAGATGAACACATTATCACACACTGACAACCACTGACACACACATGTACAAACAGTGATAGATGAACACATTATCACACACTGACAACCACTGACACACACATGTATATACAGTCACAGATGAACACATTATCACATACTGACAACCACTGACACACACATGTATATACAGTGATAGATGAACGCATTATCACACACTGACAACCACTGACACACACACATGTATATAGAGTGATAGATGAACGCATTATCACACTGACAACCACTGACACACACATGTATATACAGTGATAGATGAACGCATTATCACAGACTGACACACACACACATGTATATACAGTCATAGATGAACACATTATCACACACTGACAACCACTGACACAGACATGTATATAGAGTGATAGATGAACGCATTATCACACACTGACAACCACTGACACACACATGTATATACAGTGATAGATGAACGCATTATCACACACTGACACACAGGTATATACAGTGATAGATGAACACATTATCACACACTGACAACCACTGACACAGACATGTATATAGAGTGATAGATGAACGCATTATCACACACTGACAACCACTGACACACACATGTATATAGAGTGATAGATGAACGCATTATCACACACTGACACACAGGTATATACAGTGATAGATGAACGCATTATCACACACTGACAACCACTGACACAGACATGTATATAGAGTGATAGATGAACGCATTATCACACACTGACAACCACTGACACACATGTATAAACAGTGATAGATGAACGCATTATCACACACTGACACACAGGTATATACAGTGATAGATGAACACATTATCACACACTGATAACCACTGACACACACATGTACAAACAGTGATAGATGAACACATTATCACACACTGACAACCACTGACACACACATGTATATACAGTCACAGATGAACACATTATCACACACTGACAACCACTGACACAGACATGTATATACAGTGATAGATGAACACATTATCACACACTGACACACAGGTATATACAGTGATAGATGAACGCATTATCACACACTGACAACCACTGACACACACACATGTACAAACAGTGATAGATGATCACATTATCACACACTGACAACCACTGGCACAAACAAATGTACATGCAGTGATAGATGAACACATTATCAAACACTGACAACTACTGACACACACATGTACATGCAGTGATAGATGAACACATTGTCACACACTGACAACCACTGACACACAAATGTACACGCAGTGATAGATGAACACATTTTCACACACTGACAACCACTGATACACACATGTACATGCAGTGATAGATGAACACATTATAAACACTGACAACCACTGACACACGCATGTACATGCAGTGATAGATGAACACATTATCACACACTGACATACATATTTGTATAACTAATGAACATACTGTATATGTTTAACTGATGTATATACTGCATATCCTACTTATCGATATGTTTGACTGGTGTATATACTGCACATCTTACTATCTTGTATGTGTAACAGGTGCATATGTTGCATAGCTTAATTTCTGGTACGTCTAACTGGTATATATGGTGTATATCGTACTTACTGGCATATCTAAAGGGTTTCTATGATGCATATCATACTTACCGGTATGAATAACTGTTATATAAGTTGCATATCTTTCTCTCTTGTGTGATGCGTGTCTTACTGGTATGCTTATCTGATGTATATGTCGTATACCATAGTACCTGACAAATTTCACCGATGTATATGCTGTTATAGCTTAATACTTGGTATGTGTAGCTTATGTATTCCCTGGATATCCTACTTATATGGTGTATATGCTACATATTATACTCACGAGTATATTTAGCTGTTGTAAATGCTGTTATATCTTAGTACTTGGCATGTGTAGCTTGTGTATTAACTGGATACCATACTTACTGGTACGTTTAACTGGTGTTTATGTTACATATTATACTCACGAGTATATATTTAGCTGTTGTACATGCTGTTATATCTTAGTACTTGGCATGTGTAGCTTGTGTATTTACTGGATACCATACTTACTGGTACGTTTAACTGGTGTTTATGTTACATATTATACTCACGAGTATATATTTAGCTGTTGTACATGCTGTTATATCTTAGTACTTGGCATGTGTAGCTTGTGTATTTACTGGATACCATACTTACTGGTACGTTTAACTGGTGTTTATGTTACATATTATACTCACGAGTATATATTTAGCTGTTGTACATGCTGCAGATCGTACTTACAGGTATGTTTAACATATCTCCTTCACTGACCACGACAGGCGTTCGTGAGTATACCAAGGTTGGATCTGGATAGACTGTAATGTTATAATGTTTTATCACTCCGTCCATTATAACAGAAAGGTTGCCAGTTGTCTTATTTCGATTTTCCGTTACGAACGGTGGCGTCACACAAAACACCTTCCCCTGTGTAGGTTTGTTAGTTCCGGTACAATTCTGAAACAAACATACTCAGATGTATATATCTATATACACAGTGACAGAGGAACGAACACATGATTACACTCTCATGCATATCTGTACACTCAGTGCTAGATGGACACATAGTTACACACTGACAAACATATCTGTACACGCAGTGGTAGATGAACACATGGTTACACACTGATTATTTTTATGTATATGCACTGTTATAGATGAACACATGGTTACACACTGACAAACATATGTTTATATACAGTGATAGGTGAACACATGGTTACACACTGACAAACATATATGTATATACACACAGTGGTAGATGGACACATGGTTACACACTGACAAACATATGTTTATACACTGTGATAGATGAACACATGGTTACACACTGACAAACATATGTTTATACACTGTGATAGATGAACACATGGTGAGTGTGACATGCTTATGTATATATACACAGTGATAGATGAACACATGGCTAGACAACAACGTACAAATGTATATACGCAGATGAAGGTGAATACATGGTAGCACACTGACATCCATGCGTATGTAGACAGTGACACAGATGGAAACACTGACATAATATGTATATACACTGTGAAAGATGAATACATGGTTACATTGACAAACATATGTATATCACATCAAACACACACACACACGCACACGCACACACACACACACACACACACACACACACACACACACACACACACACGTGCGCGCGTGCACTCACACACACACACACACAGGCGAGGCGTAATAACTTAATATGACACCGTGTACGGCAACTATATATATGAAGTGAAGGTGACACACAGACACACATGCTGGTATGTAATATACACAGTGTTACACACGGACAGCCTGGCACAATGATAGACAACATCCATCCTCTCTCCACGACCCTTGAAGATCCGGGGTAGAATAGGTCTTCAGCAACCAATGCTTGCCGTAAAACGCGACTATGCTTGTCGTAAGAGGCGACTAACAGGGTCGGGTGGTCAGGCTCGCTGACATGGTTGATGCATGTCATCGATCCCAATTGCGTGGATCGATGCTCATGATATCAATCACAGGATTGTCTGGTCCAGACTCGATTATTTACAGACCGCCGTCATATAGCTGGAATATTGCTGAGTGCAAACCAACCAATCTCTCCACACACAAACACACACTTGTAGAAAGTTGATTCACTCACCGCACCGTGTGTGCTGTGAAACACAGTTACTTCAATCCGCGGCTGTTCTACAGCGTCAAAGTTCTCCCCCACGACTGTGATCGTCAGACCTCCACTGCAAGTCATACATTAGTTATTAACCAATGAACTTGCTGCCACACTGACATAATGTATTACCTTCCACACAACAACCGACGAATGAGGTTACGGGACCCTGTCGTCCCACTAGAACTGTTAAAGATGCAGATAACCTGGAGATAACGGTATAAAAATTATCAGACATATTTAGATGGCTGACAACTAGCCAACAACTTTGATATGATAAGATCTATAAGTGATAAGTGAAATAGGGGATTTTATTAAATTTGAGCACGCATGGGACACAAGATCAATATGTACTATTTCGTTGCACTGATTCATCTACATTTCCTGAGCTAATCTATCTCTCTCTCATAACATAACATAACATTGCTGTTTCTCCAGGCCATAGTACATATCTGGGATTAGATGGAACGACGCCTACGTCTGGACCAGAACCGGCCGGGAACGCTAGCTCAGTAGGGCCAATCTTTGGTTGACATTTGGGAAAACATTCCCCTGGTTGTATTCAATCATCTGGTGTCTTCAATGCACCGCCGCTGCCTCGCCTGTATCAACGCAACTGGTGGCCACATCCTTTCAGGGAGTGCTTCTCTGTCACCAGTCACAAGTTATGGTCAAATTTACACCACTTCGTATCAAGCACAGTTCCGTCAGTATATATATCTGAATACACGAGTATCGATGCTGCTGATGTATCTTATACATCACCAACAACCGAGTTCCATGCCGTTGTTCTATTTCTACGCAGACTGTGTAATATACTGGGCGACTGTACATATGAAACTGATTAAATAACTACCAATTTTGCCAACGCTAATTAAAAAACTGGATGCATCCCTTTTCAACGTAACTACATATTACGGAATAATGAATTCTTAATTTCAAATATCAAGTACATTGTCTATCTAAATACTGTGGCGTCGTTAAACATGAAATATGTATAAACAGCGCATACCTCTGTATGGATGTTGTCGGGAATACATCTGTAATGACTGGGTCTGGCGTGATTGTAAAATTGCCAAGTGAGCAGTCAGGAAACTGAACCTTCATCTCATCTTTCTTGACATTTTGATTTTCTTGTCCTGGCTTCTTCCCCAGTGTGCACCGTCTCCTGGTCAAACTGCAATGATAACGCGGACACGAATAGCATAGTTTAGATGACTTAGTCATCGATGCTTCCGAACCCCACACTAACCCCACATGGCTTCAATCACAAGGGGGGCCCAGTTGTCTAAGGTGCCGCGATTCGCTGTGTAGAGTTGCGGCCCCTGGGCACGCCAGAAACCTATGTTTGTGTCCCGGTTCACCCCCGATTATGTTTCTAGGTTTGTCAGCACCATACCCGTGCTCGTGGGTTTCACCGAAGTGGTAAACGTTTGAGACCTGCATCACTTCGGGCTTTCCGCCCACATTACGCTGACACGCCGCGATATAACTGGAATACTGTTAAAAGCATCATTAAACCCAACTCACTCACTCACTCACTCAATCACAAGGAGTCAGTTCTAGGTTACAGAGAACGTCACTGACGTCATAATACAGTGTTGAAGGGAGTTGTTCCTGCAGTGTCATCTCAGGTGTATCAGTTCCATGGGGAGTTCAAAACAAACGGCAACGTAGTTCCTGGTGACAATAAGGTCCACATAATTAATTTTTACTGAGGCTGGCTTTCAGATACAGGATCGGTGCAAACTGTGCCAGATGAGACTGTTGATTGTGATAATTAATCGTTACTGATCTTGCACGCATCTCCATCTGAGTAATAATGTAGTCCACTGAAGCTGATTTACCTCGTGCCCTTCAGTTGACATTTTCTCCCAGCTACTGCTACTTGATTGTCTGTCTCATTGAATCCACATCCCTCAAACGTGATGACTGTTCCCCGAGGCCCTTTCTTTGGATACCAGTTCTGTAGTAAAACAAATATGTGTGGTACTAGCTGGCGTTTACATGTCCGTTGTTCAAGGCAGGTAGTGTTCCCCTATATGTGTTAGTGTCGTCACCCATTCATAGTTTAATGTATTCACTTTGTGCAGTGAATTGTGACGCTTGAGTTCTATTTAATCTCCGGCTCTGATAAAACAATGTGTAAATCTGAAGTGGGACTTGAATGTACACATGTAATAAGGGATTGTACGTTGTGTGTAATTGTTTATATGCGGTTTTACATTCCACGATGTTAATAATATATAAAACAAAGTGTAAATCTGAAGTGGGACTGGAATGTAGACATTTAATAAGGGATTGTATGTAGTGTGTAATTATTTATATGCGGTTTTACATGTCCACGATGTTAATAATATATAAAACAATGTGTAAATCTGAAGTGGGACTGGAATGTACACATGTAATAAGGGATTGTACGTTGTGTGTAATTGTTTATATGCGGTTTTACATTCCACGATGTTAATAATATATAAAACAAAGTGTAAATCTGAAGTGGGACTGGAATGTAGACATTTAATAAGGGATTGTATGTAGTGTGTAATTATTTATATGCGGTTTTACATGTCCACGATGTTAATAATATATAAAACAATGTGTATATCTGAAGTCGGACTGGGGTACATGTACCTTATCATTACAGAATTGTAACACTTATTGTGTAGTTATTAGTATGCGGATTAATATGTGTTCGATGTTAATACATGCAGGTCGTACTGAGCTCCATCTGAGTACCTGGACTTTACACGTGCTTCCTCCGCATGCCTCACTGAACACACACTTCTTGCACCAACTACAACGACTGATACGTCTACATTCCTGGCAGCGTCTGCCTTCACAGATGTCTACCTCCTTCACCTGGAAATATAGGGACACAATTATTTACAAATCCCTTCCGAGTCGAACAGTTTCAGGTTCCATTTAAAAAAAAATATCTTTTGAGAATGGTGAAACGCTGTTCTCACTATGAATTAACTCATTCCTATTGTCAGGGGATTTAATTCCTAAGATTTCACCAGCTTCATGTATTTGCCAATTTAGATCCTGTCATGAAGTACACGTGGATGGATGGTGTTACAGAGAAGCTAGACGCGACTATGTTTGCTTCAAACAGCACTATACTGCTTGGTTGTGGTATATCCAGCGGAAACGTCAGTAAAATCTAACATCACCCTCATTACAAAAGACGGATATTTACAGAGCCCTATGCGAATGCGAATTTCATATGCCGGGAACAGTTTAAGGACAGCAAATATGTGCCCTGAACAGTGTTACATTGATCAGCAAATATGTGCCCTGAACAGTTACATAGAACAGCAAATATGTGTCCTGAACAATCTTATATAGAACAGCAAATATATGCCCTGAACAGTGTTACATTGATCAGCAAATATGTGTCCTGAACAGTTACATAGAACAGCAAATAAAATCCCAGAACAGTTACATAGAACAGCAAATATGTGCCCTGAACAATTACATGGAACAGCAAAAATATGCCCTGAACAGTGTTACATAGAACAGCAAATATGTTTCCTGAAGAGTGTAACATAGAACAGCAAACATGTGCCTGACTAGTGTTCCATACAAGTTATAATGTGACATGAACACTCTTGTATACGACAGTAAAGATGTGCCCTGAAAAATACATATAACAGCAAACATGTGCCCTGAATACATAATAGCAAATATGTGCCCTGAACAATGTTACTCACATCGTCAAATATATGCGCTGAAAAATACATATAACAGCAAATATATGCCCTCAAAACTGTTTCTCACATCATCAAACATATGCCCTGAAAATGCATGTAACAGCAAATATATGCCCTAAACAGTGTTTCTCACATCATCAAATATATGCCCTGAAAAATACATATAACAACAAATACATGCCCTCCACAGTGTTTCTCACATCATGAAATATATGCCCTGAAAATGGGTCACAGTTCCTTGTCACTTTTCCTATATACAATTGCAATGGAAAACCATCTTTTTGTGTTTGTTTTTTCTTCACAAGAAAACTGATTGACGCAAACAGATTATAAAAAAAATGTAACCTTTGAAATAAAGGAATTCTTTATATTTCTTCTAATGACGCCAAATGTTCTGGCCATGTCATCCCAAGATGTGTTTTCGCGCCTGGAACTTCTTTGCCACCCATATGTACGTTTATGTATCTGTAGGTACTAGGTAGATCTCCATAACGTGTCAGTAACAACGATCATCATACAAGAGAGGAGTAGGTTAACTAATAACCACAGAAGAATACCATTGTAACCACATGATGGTCAGAGAACACACGACGACGAAGCCAGTTACACTGGAAGCCAAATTAACTGGATAAAATTACTTTGGTGGGAAGATGAATGGTTTGATGATTTCATAGCAGGCGGATCGAATGAAATAGCCTTGATCTCTGCTGATGGAAGGCTTGCGGCGGCGAATCTGTACTGCTTCTTCCAGTTTTTTAGTGAAATCATGGAGGAGGTTGGATAGCATTTGAATGCTTTCTCAATTGATGTTGTGGTTGGGGTAGTTCCTGATATGGTCCGAGATGGTTGATTTCATGGTCCAAAATGAAGAAGACCCAACCGCTAAACGTCTACACAGACATAAAGTCTTGGCAATGCCTGTATCAACATCATCACTGTGATAGCTGCCTATGCCGGGCTGTTTTAGCTTCAGTTTGGAACTTGTTTGGCAGATTGTTCGAAACATCTCAAGGCGCACTTTGCAAACTTAGTTGCTGATGGTTGGCACGGTTGGTGATGTTGAAATGTTCTCACAGATAAATTGTTGTTGCTTTGACGTTGAGGGCATTGGCAAGTGTCCACTCTGGCCAGCAGGCTGCAGACGTCCGATTGCCTCATCTCCATGTTGTCTATCCATGCTGAGTGAGTGAGTGAGTTTGGTTGAACGCCGCTTTTAACAGTATTACAATTATATCGCGGCCTGTCAGCTTAATGTGGGAGTAAAGCCCGAAGTGATGCAAATGCAGGTCTCAGACGTTTACCTCTTCGGTGAAACCCACGAGTAAGGGTATATGGTGCTGACAAACATAATCGGGGCGAACCGGGATTCAAACACACTGTCATAGGTTTCTGGCGTACCCAAGGGACGCAACTCTGCACAGCGAATCGCGGCGCCTTAAACGACTGTGCCACCCTTGCCCCCTATCCATGACTGGTATACCGACAAGATTGATTGCAGGATTGAAATAGTGATGTCTATAGTATACCCAATAGTCCAAGTTGAACCATTCAGTCAATTATTGTGTGAAGTGATGCTTTCGATTGGGCTGTACCAAGCATCCCGGCGCTATTCATTTCATCCAGAATCACGCTTTCGCTATGTTATGACCTTACTTTATCAACAGCATGATTAACCGAACACCCCAACACACCCGAGAGGTTGTACATGAACCATTTGATTCCTCCGCGTTCGTGAGTATACGTAGGTCATTCTTGAATTTGTCATTTCAGTGAAAGGACGTCAGATCGTCCTTAGCCATTAGTAATGTAACACGTAAACTCTCTACGCTTTTCATGTAGTACTTGTTATCATAGTCGGATTGCGTCGTCTACAACGTGATGAACACCTAAGGCTTATCGGAACGCTTCAAACTGGCACAACTAACGGACATCAGGAGAACTTCAACGTAAGGTAACACGACAGATTTAGAAATAAGTCTCTAAAGATAAGGGGCAAGATCACATTAACGCATACTGACCCCAGTACTTGTTCCGTTTGCGCGCATTGCTGGTCTACGTTTTGCCTCACGATAACGCTCGTGCCTACCGTGCACCTATCGTAATTGACTACCTCCAGCAGAAACACATCACCGGAATGCAATGGTCAGCTATGATTACAGAACCTTTCTCAATAGAACACGTCTTGGACATGATGGGGAGACGTGTACGCCGAACTGGGTCAGCCGCTACAAGAGCAGTGATTCGGACCACTGACCAATCGTGGGGGCATTGCACATTATACATCAAGTCATCTCAAACGTTACTTCTCACCCTTGTCATCTTTCTTGGCTGTTTGCAAGTTAACAATACACCGCCAATATTTTCTGCTGACTGTAATATCACACCAAGTCCATTACCATCGTCCATACATCTTTGTATTCCTGTATTCATCATTTATTTTTAAATATCACCTTCATTTTTGTATATATTGACACAGGCATATTACTAACATTTGCGTTTCTTTGAGGTTCAGAATGTCACTATGATTCGATGTATGGCTGACACAATATCATATTGCATGATTGATGCAGTGCTGTGATTAATGTAACATTGACGCAGTGACATGATTGATGCAGTGCTGTGATTAATGTAACATTGACGCAGCGACATGATTGATGCAGTGCGGTGATTGATGTAGCATTGACGCAGTGACATGATTGATGCAGTGCGATGATTAATGTAACATTGACGCAGTGACATGATTGACGCGTGCTGTGATTAATGTAACTTTGACGCAGTGACATGATTGATGCAGTGCTGTGATTGATGTAACATTGACGCAGTGACATGATTGATGCAGTGCGATGATTAATGTAACATTGACGCAGTGACATGATTGAAGAAGTGCTGTGATTGATGTAACATTGACGCAGTGACATGATTGACGCGTGCGGTGATTAATGTAACATTGACGCAGTGACATGATTGATGCAGTGCTGTGATTGATGTAACATTGACGCAGTGACATGATTGATGCAGTGCGGTGATTGATGTAGCATTGACGCAGTGACATGATTGATGCAGTGCCATGATTAATGTAACATTGACGCAGTGACATGATTGAAGAAGTGCTGTGATTAATGTAACATTGACGCAGTGACATGATTGATGCAGTGCTGTGATTAATGTAACATTGACGCAGTGACATGATTGAAGAAGTGCTGTGATTAATGTAACATTGACGCAGTGACATGATTGAAGAAGTCCTGTGATTAATGTAACATTGACGCAGTGACATGATTAATGCAGTGCTGTGATTAATGTAACATTGACGCAGTGACATGATTGAAGAAGTGCTGTGATTAATGTAACATTGACGCAGTGACATGATTGAAGAAGTGCTGTGATTAATGTAACATTGACGCAGTGACATGATTGATGCAGTGCTGTGATTAATGTAACATTGACGCAGCGACATGATTGATGCAGTGCGGTGATTGATGTAGCATTGACGCAGTGACATGATTGATGCAGTGCGATGATTAATGTAACATTGACGCAGTGACATGATTGACGCGTGCGGTGATTAATGTAACATTGACGCAGTGACATGATTGATGCAGTGCTGTGATTGATGTAACATTGACGCAGTGACATGATTGATGCAGTGCGGTGATTGATGTAGCATTGACGCAGTGACATGATTGATGCAGTGCGATGATTAATGTAACATTGACGCAGTGACATGATTGAAGAAGTGCTGTGATTAATGTAACATTGACGCAGTGACATGATTGATGCAGTGCTGTGATTAATGTAACATTGACGCAGTGACATGATTGAAGAAGTGCTGTGATTAATGTAACATTGACGCAGTGACATGATTGAAGAAGTCCTGTGATTAATGTAACATTGACGCAGTGACATGATTAATGCAGTGCTGTGATTAATGTAACATTGACGCAGTGACATGATTGAAGAAGTGCTGTGATTAATGTAACATTGACGCAGTGACATGATTGAAGAAGTGCTGTGATTAATGTAACATTGACGCAGTGACATGATTGATGCAGTGTGGTGATTAATTTAACATTGACGCAGTGACATGACTGATGCAGTGCTGTGATTAATGTAACATTGACGCAGTGACATGACTGATGCAGTGCGGTGATTAATGTAACATTGACGCAGAGACATGATTGATGCAATGCGGTGATCAGTGTAACATTGACGCAGTGACATGATGATGCGTAATGCTATGCTTTAGTCCTGTGTCAGTGTCAAACGATTGATTCAAGAATTGCTTTTCATTTTTGTGCATGCATCGAAGTATAACAGTTAGAAACTGTATAATATTGCGTAGCGTAGCGGAACCATTTCATACAAAATTAGAAACTGTTATACTTCGAAGCATGCAAAAAATTAGAAAGGCAATTCTTATAAATACAAAATCGACCCTCATCTGATATATCCTGTTTATCAGGTTTGTTGTCGAGTTTGATCATTTCGCTGCACATCGCAACACGCACAAAAATACATGAATAAAACTTTTTTCGCAAAGTCATACAAATACCAAACAAGTGTTTTTTGCAAGGCATAACAGTTTTATTGAACAGATACCCATATACTTTATTGTTTATGTAAATGTTTTTCTTTCAATGACGTTATACCTGAGCGAGAAAAACTTCAAAACTGTTTTGTTTTCGGAAGAGACTATATTAATGACGTCATAAAGTAAGTGTTGGGTTGTTGTTGTTGTTTTTACGCAGTGTTTAGCAATATTCCAGCAATATCCAGAAATGGGCTTCACACATTGTACCCATGTCAGGAATCGAACAATGGTCTTCGGCGTGACGACAGTACGCTTTAACCACTAGGCTACCCGACTGCCCTCGGAAAACACGCATTTATGATGTAAAAATGCAAGAGTTCAGAATCAGAATAGCCTAAATTTGTGTAAGAAATTCATTTTGTGATTATTGATAATTATCTCACTGGTAAGACTTATGTTATATATTTGCTGAAGTGCCAAAATGATGTTTGTAGAAGAACTATACGTGCGCTTCATTAAGCACATACACATTAAGCACGTTGGTAGCTTATATCATCAGTTTTCCACATCGTTAAAAAACTGTTTAATGGCCTATTGTTAGTACACATTATCGTTCTGAGTTCTGATGCTCTGATGTTTGTGTGTGTGTAAAGGTTCATACATTGTAAAGATATAATGAGAAAAACACTCACCGTGTTGCTGCTGATGGTGAAGAGGTGCAAGAAGTCGTTGCTGTCTCGGACGACGACACGGCGTGGTGGGGAACTATCACTGCTAACGCTCATGTTGCTGCTTAACGAGAGGTTCCCATCAACACCGGTCTGTAAGAGCAAATTGATAAAGAAGTGTTAATTATCTACAATGTAATAGTGAGAAGGCTAAAATATATTGAAAGGTGAACCCATAGTCTACATAACACGTGATTAACAAGGTAGTCACTTACTTAGTCCTACATACATCAATACTACATACAGATCAACGAGGAAGTCACTTACTTTGTCCTACAGACATCAATACTACATACAGATCAACAAGGAAGTCACTTACTTTGTCCTACAGACATCAATGCTACATACAGATCAACAAGGAAGTCACTTACTTAGTCCTACATACACCAATACTACATACAGATCAACAAGGTAGTCACTTACTTAGTCCTACATACATCAATACTACATACAGATCAACAAGGAAGTCACTTACTTAGTCCTACATACATCAATACTACATACAAATCAACAAGGAAGTCACTTACTTTGTCCTACAGACATCAATACTACATACAGATCAACAAGGAAGTCACTTACTTAGTCCTACATACATCAATACTACATACAAATCAACAAGGAAGTCACTTACTTTGTCCTACAGACATCAATACTACATACAGATCAACAAGGTAGTCCCTTACTTAGTCCTACATACATCAATACAACTACATACAGATTAACAAGGAAGTCACTTACTTAGTCCTACATACAGCAATACTACTACATACAGATTAACAAGGATGTCACTTACTTAGTCCTACATACATCAACACAACTACATACAGATCAACAAGGTAGTCATTTACTTAGTCCTACATACATCAATACTACTACATACAGATAGACAAGGTAGTCACTTACTTAGTCCTACATACATCAATACTACTACATACAGATCAATAAGGAAGTCATTTACTCAGTCCTATAGACATCAGTACTACATACAGATCAACAAGGTACTCACTTACTAAGTCCTACATACATCAATACTACATACAGATCAACAAGGAAGTCACTTACTTAGTCCTACAGACATCAATACTACATACAGATCAACGAGGAAGTCACTTACTTAGTCCTACATACATCAATACAACTACATACAGATCAACAAGGAAGTCACTTACTTAGTCCTACATACATCAATACAACTACATACAGATCAACAAGGTAGTCACTTACTTAGTCCTACATACATCAATACTACTACATACAGATCAATAAGGAAGTCATTTACTCAGTCCTATAGACATCAGTACTACATACAGATCAACAAGGTACTCACTTACTAAGTCCTACATACATCAATACTACATACAGATCAACAAGGAAGTCACTTACTTAGTCCTACAGACATCAATACTACTACATACAGATCAACAAGGATGTCACTTACTTAGTCCTACATACATCAATACTACATACAGATCAATAAGGAAGTCATTTACTCAGTCCTATAGACATCAGTACTACATACAGATCAACAAGGAAGCCACTTACTTAGTCCTACATACATCAATACTACATACAGATCAACAAGGAAGCCACTTACTTAGTCCTACATACATCAATACTACTACATACAGATCAACAAGGAAGCCACTTACTTAGTCCTACATACATCAATACTACATACAGATCAACAAGGAAGTCACTTACTTAGTCCTACATACATCAATACTACTACATACAGATCAACAAGGAAGCCACTTACTTAGTCCTACATACATCAATGCTACTACATACAGATCAACAAGGAAGTCACCTACTTAGTCCTACATACATCAATACTACTACATACAGATCAACAAGGTAGTCACTTACTTAGTCCTACATACATCAATACTACTACATACAGATCAACAAGGAAGTCACCTACTTAGTCCTACATACATCAATACTACTACATACAGATCAAAAAGGAAGCCACTTACTTAGTCCTACATACATCAATACTACTACATACAGATCAACAAGGAAGTCACCTACTTAGTCCTACATACATCAATACTACTACATACAGATCAACAAGGTAGTCACTTACTTAGTCCTACATACATCAATACTACTACATACAGATCAACGAGGAAGTCACTTACTTTGTCCTACAGACATCAATACTACATACAGATCAACAAGGAAGTCACTTACTTTGTCCTACAGACATCAATACTACATACAGATCAACAAGGAAGTCACTTACTTAGTCCTACATACATCAATACTACATACAGATCAACAAGGTAGTCACTTACTTAGTCCTACATACATCAATACTACATACAGATCAACAAGGAAGTCACTTACTTAGTCCTACATACATCAATACTACATACAAATCAACAAGGAAGTCACTTACTTTGTCCTACAGACATCAATACTACATACAGATCAACAAGGTAGTCCCTTACTTAGTCCTACATACATCAATACAACTACATACAGATTAACAAGGAAGTCACTTACTTAGTCCTACATACAGCAATACTACTACATACAGATTAACAAGGATGTCACTTACTTAGTCCTACATACATCAACACAACTACATACAGATCAACAAGGTAGTCATTTACTTAGTCCTACATACATCAATACTACTACATACAGATCAATAAGGAAGTCATTTACTCAGTCCTATAGACATCAGTACTACATACAGATCAACAAGGTACTCACTTACTAAGTCCTACATACATCAATACTACATACAGATCAACAAGGAAGTCACTTACTTAGTCCTACAGACATCAATACTACATACAGATGAACGAGGAAGTCACTTACTTAGTCCTACATACATCAATACAACTACATACAGATCAACAAGGAAGTCACTTACTTAGTCCTACATACATCAATACAACTACATACAGATCAACAAGGTAGTCACTTACTTAGTCCTACATACATCAATACTACTATATACAGATCAATAAGGAAGTCATTTACTCAGTCCTATAGACATCAGTACTACATACAGATCAACAAGGTACTCACTTACTAAGTCCTACATACATCAATACTACATACAGATCAACAAGGAAGTCACTTACTTAGTCCTACAGACATCAATACTACTACATACAGATCAACAAGGATGTCACTTACTTAGTCCTACATACATCAATACTACATACAGATCAATAAGGAAGTCATTTACTCAGTCCTATAGACATCAGTACTACATACAGATCAACAAGGAAGCCACTTACTTAGTCCTACATACATCAATACTACATACAGATCAACAAGGAAGCCACTTACTTAGTCCTACATACATCAATACTACATACAGATCAACAAGGAAGCCACTTACTTAGTCCTACATACATCAATACTACTACATACAGATCAACAAGGAAGCCACTTACTTAGTCCTACATACATCAATGCTACTACATACAGATCAACAAGGAAGTCACCTACTTAGTCCTACATACATCAATACTACTACATACAGATCAACAAGGTAGTCACTTACTTAGTCCTACATACATCAATACTACTACATACAGATCAACAAGGAAGTCACCTACTTAGTCCTACATACATCAATACTACTACATACAGATCAAAAAGGAAGCCACTTACTTAGTCCTACATACATCAATACTACTACATACAGATCAACAAGGAAGTCACCTACTTAGTCCTACATACATCAATACTACTACATACAGATCAACAAGGTAGTCACTTACTTAGTCCTACATACATCAATACTACTACATACAGATCAACAAGGATGTCACTTACTTAGTCCTACATACATCAATACTACTACATACAGATCAACAAGGAAGTCACTTACTTAGTCCTACAGACATCAATACTACTACATACAGATCAACAAGGAAGTCACTTACTTAGTCCTACAGACAGCAATACTACATACAGGTCAACAAGGAAGCCCTTGCGATATCAGTACAACTACATTATATTACACTATACAGTTAGAAGATCAACAAAGATATCAATTACCGTAAGTTGCACTACACTACACTACACTGCACTGCACTGCACTGCACTGCACTGCACTGCACCCCAACAGACCACACCACACTAAACTTGGAAGATCAACAAAGATGTTACTTACCGTAAGTTGCAGTACTTCTCCAGCGGAAGTAGCAACGTTGACGGTTTCTGCTTCACTCGGAAGCACTGTGGTAATTACAATCGTGATGTTTCGGTAGACTGCATTGAAGTCCGGTTTAAAGCCTTTATAATTAAATAGTGTTTTGTTTTCCGTTATTTGGAATGTTCCTCGACATTGAGGTTGCTGGCACACTATACACTGTCGGTCCTGCAATAACCAAATGTTCAAGATTTACGATGATCACTTCCTAAATATAACTGTTATTGGGTCAGTATTTCTGAGAGCGGCTGTGATGTTTTTATATAATATATACGCGATCGGATATCCGTTGTAAGACACCACAAACACTATCTATCTGAACACATTTGGAAATTATTTGTCAATTTGTCCAAGACATTTTCTTCTCTCTAATACATGAATGTAAGATTGACAATGAGTGATGTTAGGCTAAAATCGGGCCAGATGTGTAGCGTAAGATTGTGTGAAAGGTTGTGTTCGTGTTTACAATAATTTATCAGAATGCTTTGATTGTCCATCAGACCTTAGGCAAGGCTGTGTCATGAGCCCATTTTTATTTTCCATATTAATGAATGGATTGGCACCACCAAGTATACAGTTACATCATGATATCATACAATTGTTTATATTATTATTTGCTGATGATAATGTCCTCATTGCTCACGCAGTATTTTGGTTGCATAACAGTATAAATGTTTTGGAAGCGTTTTATGATAAATATCACAAGTCTGTTAATTTAGATAAAACTTAAATTTTGGTTGATGAGGGGTAGTTATTCATCAAAACTGAGAAATGGTACTATCCAGACAAGCGACTTGAATGTGTTCCCTCATATAAATATTTAGGATTATTATTTGCTTGGTCATTATCATAGTCTGGTCATGTTAAACATGCAGCAATACAAGCTAAGAAAGTTCTATGCGGTGTGCTTAAATCTCTTTATTTCATAAAACTCTTATCCTATGAATTGATCTTTAAAATATTTGGTCCCGTGGAGTTACCGGGTTAGGATGGACCTTCAGCAACTCATGCTTGTCGTTCGAGGCGACGAACGGAATCGAGTGGTCAGGATCGCTGACTTGGTTGATGCTTCGTATCCCAGTTACATAAATTGATGCTGATGATGTCAATTAATCACTGGATTGTCTGGTTCAGACTCGGTTATATACAAATCATATAGCTGGAATATTGCTGAGTGCGGCGTTAAACAACAAACAAACTGACAAAAGAAGTCAATGCTATAGTCAAGATTCCCCACATGTCAGTAACACTGGCCGTGGTTCACTGGTATCATCGCGACTCCCCATATGTCAGTGTTATAGACAAGATTCCCCACATGTCAGTAACACTGGCCGTGGTTCACTGGTATCATCGCAACTCCACATATGTCAGTGTTATAGACAAGATTCCCCACATGTCAGTAACACTGGCCGTGGTTCACTGGTATCATCGCGACTCCCCATATGTCAGTGTTATAGACAAGATTCCCCACATGTCAGTAACACTGGCCGTGGTTCACTGGTATCATCGCAACTCCACATATGTCAGTGTTATAGACAAGATTCCCCACATGTCAGTAACACTGGCCGTGGTTCACTGGTATCATCGCGACATATGTCAGTGTTATAGACAAGATTCCCCACATGTCAGTAACACTGGCCGTGGTTCACTGGTATCATCGCGACTCCCCATATGTCAGTGTTATAGACAAGATTCCCCACATGTCAGTAACACTGGCCGTGGTTCACTGGTATCATCGCGACTCCACATATGTCAGTGTTATAGACAAGATTCCCTTCCTATATGTATATATATATATATATATATACCATATGAAAGTGTTAACATCACGCCTTCAACATGAAAGTGTTAACATCACGCCTCCCACTTGACAGTGTTAACATCACGACCCTCACTTGACAGTGTTAACATCACGCCTCACACAAGACTGTGTTAACATCACGACCCTCACAGGACAGTGTTAACATCACGCCTCCAACATGACAGTGTTAACATAACGACTACCCCATGGCAGTGTCAATATCACGACTCCCCACATGACAGTGTTATCATCACGACTCCCACATGACAATGTTAACATTACTAATCCAACATGGCTGTGATATCATCAGGACTCCCACTGGACAGTGTTAATATTACGACTCCCTTCCCACATTGCGGTGTTATCATCAGGACTCCCACTGGACATTGTTAACATAACGACTCCCCAATGGCAGTGTCAATATCACGACTCCAGCATGACAGTGTTAACATCACGCCTCCCACAGGACTGTGATAACATCACGACTCCCACTTGACAGTGTTAACATTACGACTACCCCATGGCAGTGTCAATATCACGACTCAACCATGACAGTGTTAACATCACGACTCCCCAAATGACAGTGTTATCATCACGACTCCCACATGACAATGTTAACATTACGACTCCCCAATAACAGGGTTAACACCACGACTCCCACAGGACAGTGTTAACATCACGATTCCCCACATGACAGTGTTAACATTATGACTACCCCATGGCAGTGTCAATATCACGACTCAACCATGACAGTGTTAACATCACGACTCCCACATGACAATGTTAACATTACGACTCCCCAATAACAGGGTTAACACCACGACTCCCACAGGATAGTGTTAACATCACGACTCCCCACATGACAGTGTTAACATTACGACTTCCACATGACAGTGTTAACATTCCGACTCCCCGATGGCAGTGTTAACATCATGATTCCCCCATGCCAGTGTCAATATCACTACTCCACCATGACTGTGTTAACATCACGACTCCCACATGAAAGTGTTATCCCCACGACTCCCCACAAGACAGAGTTATCATCACGACTCCCTCATGACAGTGGTATCATCACTACTTCCTCATCACAGTGTTATTCCCACAGCTCCCACATGACTGTTATCATCACGACTCCCCACATGACATTGTTATCCCCACGACTCCCCACATGATAGTGTTATCATCACGACTCGCAAATGACAGTGTTATCATTACGACTACCAACATGGCAGTGTTATTATCACGATTCCAACATTACAGTGTCATCATCACGATTCCCACATGACTGTGTTATCATCACGACTCCCCAATGGCAGTGTTAACATCACGACTCCCACATGACAGTGTTATCATCACGACTTCCCACATGGCAGTGTTATCATCACGACTTCCCACATGGCAGTGTTATCATCACGACTCCCCACATGATATTGTTATCATTACGACTCCCCACAAGACATTGATATCCCCACGACTCCCCACATGACAGTCTTAACATTACGACTCCCTACATGACAGTGTTAACATCACGACTCCCCACATGACAGTGTTATCCCCAGGACTCCCCAAATGAGAGTGTCATCATCACGATTCCCATATGACAATGTTATCATTACGACTCCCCACAAGACAGTGTTATCCCCACGACTCCCCACATGACAGTGTTATCATCACGACTCGCACATGACAGTGTTATCATTACGACAACCCACATGATAGTGTTATCATCACGACTCCCCACATGACAGTGTTATCATCACGACTCGCACATGACAGTGTTATCATTACGACAACCCACATGGCAGTGTTATTATCACGATTCCAACATGACAGTGTCATCATCACGATTCCCACATGACTGTGTTTCTCATCACGACTCCCCAATGGCAGTGTTAACATCACGACTCCCACATGACAGTGTTATCATCAGGACTTCCCACATGGCAGTGTTATCATCACGACTCCCCACATGGCAGTGTTATCATCACGACTTCCCACATGGCAGTGTTAACATCACGACTCGCACATGACAGTGTTTTCATTACGACTCTCTACATGACAGTGTTATTATCACGATTCCAAAAAGACAGTGTTTTCATTACGACTCCCCACATGACAGTGTTAACATCACGACTCCCATATGAAAGTGTTATCCCCAAGACTCCCCACATGACAGTGTTATCATTACGACTCCCCACATGACAGTGTTATCATCACGACTCCCCACATGACATTGTTAACATTACGACTTCCATATGACAGTGTTAACATCACGACTCCACACATGACAGTGTTATTATCGCGATTCAAACATGACAGTGTTTTCATCACAACTCCCAACTTGACAGTGTTAACATCACGACTCCCCACATGACAATGTTATCATTACGACTCCCCACAAGACAGTGTTATCCCCACGACTCCCCACATGACAGTGTCATCATCACGATTTCCCACATGACAGTGTTATCATCACGACTCCCCACATGACAGTGTTATCCCCACGACTCCCCATATGACAGTGTTAACATCACGACTCCACAAATGACAGTGTTATTATCAAGATTCAAAGATGACAGTGTTTTCATCACAACTCCCAACTTGACAGTGTTACCATCAGGACTCCCCACATGACAATGTTATCATTACGACTCCCCACAAGACAGTGTTATCCCCACGACTCCCTACATGACAGTGTTAACATCACGGCTCCCCACATGACTGTGTTATCCCCACGACTCCCCATATGACAGTGTCATCATCACGATTTCCCACATGACAGTGTTATCATCACGACTCCCCACATAACAGTGTTATCCTCACGACTCTTCACATGACAGTGTTATCATCACGACTCCAACATGACAGTGTTATCATTACGACTCCCTACATGACAGTGTTATTATCACGATTCCAAAATGACAGTGTTTTCATTTCGACTCCCCACATGACAGTGTTAACATCACTACTCCCCACATGACAGTGTTATCATTACGACTCCCCATATGACAGTGCCATCATCACGATTCCCACATGACTGTGTTATCATCATGACTCCCACATGACAGTGTTATCCTCACGACTCTTCATATGACAGTGTTATCATCACTACTCACTCATGACAGTGTTATCATCACGACTCGCACATGACAGTGTTGTCATCACGACTCCCAGATGACAGTGTTTACATCACGAATCCCAAGTGACAGTGTTATCATCACGACTTCCCATATGACAGTGTTATCATCACGAATCGCACATGACAGTGTTATCCTCACGACTCTTCACATGACAGTGTTATCATCACGACTCCAACATGACAGTGTTATCATCACGACACCCCACATGACAGTGTTATTATCACGATTCCAACATGACAGTGTTTTCATTACGACTCCCCACATGACAGTGTTAACATCACGACTCCCCACATGACAGTGTTATCATTACGACTCCCCATATGACAATGCCATCATCACGATTCCCACAAGACTGTGTTATCATAACAACTCCCCATATGACAGTGTTATCATTACGACTCCCCATATGACAATGCCATCATCACGATTCCCACATGACAGTGTTATCATCACGACTCCTCTAATGACAGTGTTATCATCACGACTCCCTCATGACAGTGTTATCCTCACTACTCCCTCATGACAGTGTTATCATCATGACTCCCTCATGACAGTGTTATCCTCACAACTCCCTCATGACAGTGTTATCATCACGACTCCCTCATGACAGTGTTATCCTCACTACTCCTTCATGACAGTGTTCTCCTCACAACTACCTCGTGACAGTGTTATCATAAGGACTCCCTCATGACAGTGTTATCATCACTACTCCCTCATTACAGTGTTATCCTCACTACTCCCTCATGACAGTGTTAACTTCACGACTCTCTCATGACAGTGTTATCCTCACAACTCCCTCATGACAGTGTTATCATCACGACTCCCTCATGACAGTGGTATCCTCACTACTCCCTCATGACAGTGTTCTCCTCACAACTCCCTCATGACAGTGTTATCATAAGGACTCCCTCATGACAGTGTTATCATCACCACTCCATCGTGACAGTGTTATCATCACAACTCCCTCATGACAGTGTTATCATCACGACTCCCTCATGACAGTGTTATCATCACGACTCCCTCATGACAGTGTTATCCTCACTACTCCTTCATGACAGTGTTATCATTACGACTCCCCATATGACAATGCCATCATCACGATTCCCACATGACAGTGTTATCATCACGACTCCTCTAATGACAGTGTTATCATCACGACTCCCTCATGACAGTGTTATCCTCACTACTCCCTCATGACAGTGTTATCATCACTACTCCCTCATGACAGTGTTATCCTCACACCTCCCTCATGACAGTGTTATCATCACGACTCCCTCGTGACAGTGTTCTCCTCACGACTCCCTCATGACAGTGTTATCATAAGGACTCCCTCATGACAGTGTTATCATCACTACTCCCTCATGACAGTGTTATCCTCACTACTCCCTCATGACAGTGTTATCATCACGACTCCCTCATGACAGTGTTATCCTCACAACTCCCTCATGAGAGTGTTATCATCACGACTCCCTCATGACAGTGTTATCCTCACTACTCCCTCATGACAGTGTTCTCCTCACAACTCCCTCATGACAGTGTTATCATAAGGACTCCCTCATGACAGTGTTATCATCACAACTCCCTCGTGACAGTGTTATCATCACAACTCCCTCATGATAGTGTTATCATCACGACTCCCTCATGACAGTGTTATCATCACTACTCCCTCATGACAGTTTTATCATCACGACTCCCTCATGACAATTTTATCCTCACAACTCCCTCATGACAGTGTTATCCTCACTACTCCCTATATGACAGTGTTATCATAACGACTCCCTCATGACAGTGTTATCCTCACTACTCCCTCATGACAGTGCTATTCTCACTACTCCCTCATGACAGTGTTATCCTCACTACTCCCTCATGACAGTGCTATTCTCACTACTCCCTCATGACAGTGTTATCCTCACTACTCCCTCATGACAGTGTTATCCTCACTACTCCCTCATGACAGTGTTAACATCACGACTCTCTCATGACAGTGTTATCCTCACAACTCCCTCATGACAGTGTTATCATCACGACTCCCTCATGACAGTGGTATCCTCACTACTCCCTCATGACAGTGTTCTCCTCACAACTCCCTCATGACAGTGTTATCATAAGGACTCCCTCATGACAGTGTTATCATCACCACTCCCTCGTGACAGTGTTATCATCACAACTCCCTCATGACAGTGTTATCATCACGACTCCCTCATGACAGTGTTATCATCACGACTCCCTCATGACAGTGTTATCCTCACTACTCCCTCATGACAGTGTTATCATTACGACTCCCCATATGACAATGCCATCATCACGATTCCCACATGACAGTGTTATCATCACGACTCCTCTAATGACAGTGTTATCATCACGATTCCCTCATGACAGTGTTATCCTCACTACTCCCTCATGACAGTGTTATCATCACTACTCCCTCATGACAGTGTTATCCTCACACCTCCCTCATGACAGTGTTATCATCACGACTCCCTCATGACAGTGTTCTCCTCACGACTCCCTCATGACAGTGTTATCATAAGGACTCCCTCATGACAGTGTTATCATCACTACTCCCTCATGACAGTGTTATCCTCACTACTCCCTCATGACAGTGTTATCATCACGACTCCCTCATGACAGTGTTATCCTCACAACTCCCTCATGAGAGTGTTATCATCACGACTCCCTCATGACAGTGTTATCCTCACTACTCCCTCATGACAGTGTTCTCCTCACAACTCCCTCATGACAGTGTTATCATAAGGACTCCCTCATGACAGTGTTATCATCACCACTCCCTCGTGACAGTGTTATCATCACAACTCCCTCATGACAGTGTTATCATCACGACTCCCTCATGACAGTGTTATCATCACGACTCCCTCATGACAGTGTTATCCTCACTACTCCCTCATGACAGTGTTATCATTACGACTCCCCATATGACAATGCCATCATCACGATTCCCACATGACAGTGTTATCATCACGACTCCTCTAATGACAGTGTTATCATCACGACTCCCTCATGACAGTGTTATCCTCACTACTCCCTCATGACAGTGTTATCATCACTACTCCCTCATGACAGTGTTATCCTCACACCTCCCTCATGACAGTGTTATCATCACGACTCCCTCATGACAGTGTTCTCCTCACGACTCCCTCATGACAGTGTTATCATAAGGACTCCCTCATGACAGTGTTATCATCACTACTCCCTCATGACAGTGTTATCCTCACGACTCCCTCATGACAGTGTTATCATCACGACTCCCTCATGACAGTGTTATCCTCACAACTCCCTCATGAGAGTGTTATCATCACGACTCCCTCATGACAGTGTTATCCTCACTACTCCCTCATGACAGTGTTCTCCTCACAACTCCCTCATGACAGTGTTATCATAAGGACTCCCTCATGACAGTGTTATCATCACAACTCCCTCGTGACAGTGTTATCATCACAACTCCCTCATGATAGTGTTATCATCACGACTCCCTCATGACAGTGTTATCATCACGACTCCCTCATGACAGTGTTATCCTCACTACTCCCTCATGACAGTTTTATCATCACGACTCCCTCATGACAATTTTATCCTCACTACTCCCTCATGACAGTGTTATCCTCACTACTCCCTATATGACAGTGTTATCATAACGACTCCCTCATGACAGTGTTATCCTCACTACTCCCTCATGACAGTGCTATTCTCACTACTCCCTCATGACAGTGTTATCCTCACTACTCCCTCATGACAATGTTATCATAAGGACTCCCTCATGACAGTGTTATCATCACCACTCCCTCGTGACAGTGTTATCATCACGACTCCCTCATGACAGTGTTATCATCACTACTACCTCATGACAATGTTATCATAAGGACTCCCTCATGACAGTGTTATCATCACCACTCCCTCATGACAGTGTTATCATCACGACTCCCTCATGACAGTGTTTTCATCACGACTACCTCATGACAGTGTTATCATCACCACTCCCTCGTGACAGTGTTATCATCACCGCTCCCTCGTGACAGTGTTATCATCACTACTCCCTCGTGACAGTGTTATCATCACTACTCCCTCATGCCAATGTTATCCTCACTACTCCCTCATGCCAATGTTATCCTCACTACTCCCTCATGACAATGTTATCCTCACTACTCCCTCATGACAGTGTTATCCTCACTACTCCTTCATGACAGTGTTATCATAACGACTCCCTCATGACAAAGATATCCTCACTACTCCCTATATGACAGTGTTATCATCACTACTCCCTCATGACAATGTTATCCTCACTACTCCCTATATGACAGTGTTATCATCATGACTCCCTTATGACAATGTTATCATAACGACTACCTCATTACAGTGTTATCATCACTACTCCCTCATGATAGTGTTATCCTCACTACTCCCTCATGACAGTGTTATCATCACGACACCTCTCATGACAGTGTTATCCTCACTACTCCCTATATGACAGTGTTATCATAACGATTCCCTCATGACAGTGTTATCCTCACAACTCCCTCATGACAGTGTTATCATCACGACTCCTCTCATGACAGTGTTAACATCACGAATCCCTTATGACAGTGTTATCCTCACTACTCCCTATATGACAGCGTTATCATCACGACTCCTCTCATGACGGTGTTAACATCACTACTCCCTCATGAAAGTGTTATCCTCACTACTCCCTCATGACAGTGTTATCATCACGACTCCTCTCATGACAGTGTTAACATCACGAATCCCTTATGACAGTGTTATCCTCACTACTCCCTATATGACAGTGTTATCATCACGACTCCTCTCATGACAGTGTTATCCTCACTACTCCCTCATGACAGTGTTATCATCACGACTCCTCTCATGACAGTGTTTACATCACGACTCCCTTATGACAGTGTTATCCTCACTACTCCCTCATGACAGTGTTATCATCACGACTCCTCTCGTGACAGTGTTTACATCACGACTCCCACATGACAATGTTATCCTCACTACTCCCTATATGACAGTGTTATCATCACGACTCCTCTCATGACAGTGTTAACATCACGACTCCCACTTGACAGTGTTAACGTCAGGACTCCTACATGACATTGTTAACAGCGCGACTCCCTTATGACAGTGTCATCATCACGACTCCCCTCATGACAGTGTTAAGGTCAGGACTCCCACATGACAATGTTAACATCGCGACTACAACATGACAGTGTTATCATCACGACTCCTCTCATGACAGTGTTAAGGTCAGGACTCCCACATGACAATGTTAACATCGCGACTACAACATGACAGTGTTATCATCACGACTCCTCTCATGACAGTGTTAACATCACGACTCCCACTTGACAGTGTTAAAGTCAGGACTCCTACATGACATTGTTAACATTGCGACAACAACATGACAGTGTTATCATCACGACTCCCCTCATGACAGTGTTGTAGTCACCACACAAATATCAATCTTACTGCAATAGTTGTCTGTCAATGTCAGCCTCGGCCTTTGGCCCGAGCGTTTTAAAGTTGATCTACAAAAGAATACACTTTTACTGAAATAGTTGTGTGACTATTTTGGACCGGACGTTTCAAAGTGTATTTACCATAAAATACAACTTTACCGAAATAGCTGTCTGTCTATATCGGACTCTACGTTGATTAAACATAAAATAAAATTTAGATTTAAAATAGTGTTTCGGCTGCATCAGCTCAAGAATTATACAATTAATTTGTCATCAAATACAACCTGTCTAATCAAGATTTCCCAGGCTGGACGTATTGTGTACAAGTAAGGATATGTTGTTATAGTCTATCCTTTATGGAGTTTATATGTTTGACAGCAGTGTTTGTGTACAGCGTCGTATACAAGTCGTTCGCCATGGAGAAATAGGTATGCACCCTCTTACCTGAACATTACACCCGCCGGTGACATCTGCCCACGACACTTTTGGAGTTGTTGTACTAAACCTACACAGCACATCAGAACTGTCGTTTCTGATATCCTCAAATGTGTACTGGCACAACGCTGATCCACGAGAGGGATCTTGGTATTTCTTCCAAAACTGACAGTGATGGAGCTTCCGGTATCCGCCATGTCTAGTCCGATGTTGTATAAGGTCAGGTCCTTGGTCCGACAATCCAGGGGAAAGTCCATGAGGGGGAACAGAGACTCGTGACTTGTGCAAAACCTAATGAGTCGGGTTGTGACCTTCATGCTTGACGTTTCTCTCTGGGTTGTAAGGAAATATGTGAAATTGTTCTTGGTGAAGCCTGATATAAAATGTATGGCGTAGTTGCTTTCTGGTTTTCTTGACATGACAGCCTCGTTGTGGTCACTGATGTTCATACTAGGTTGGCCTTGATCTGGGAGAGACAAGTGTCGGTACGACAACACGGGGACGACGGGCGTCGGCTTGTTCGAGGTTGATGATGCTACTAGCAACGTTACATTGTCAAGGAACACCAGAACAGAACGGGTGTTGATGTAACTGTGGTTAGTTCCATTGTTCATCCACAACCTCTGGGTGATATTAGACGTATTGTACACAGCACAGAGACCCCCACAGGCTGTGGAGCAGGCCAGAAGTCGAGGGGAGCCAGGCTGTAACGCCATCGCTGTCACATTACCTCCAGCGTCACCAACGCAGTCGTCTGCATCGCCCCAACCAACACCGGCGATGAAAGTGAGATTTTCAGACCAATGACGGATCCCCTTCTCCCCCGCCGTGTACACGTGCCCTGTGTTGTTGTCTGTGATCACCTCATCTACACGTCCAGTGTCCTCCCAGGTTGGATATACGCCTGCTGCCACCGATAGGAAAAACACACACACGAGTAGACTGAAACCTCCCCCTCTGCAGTGCACCATGCTTGTCTGAATAACAAACCTGGCAGTAATAAAACGAAGTTACCAAAATACGCTTACATTATCTGGTGTAGGTAAGTTTAAAGTTTACAACGCTGTACGTTGAACCGTTATATTATGAATCCGATGAAGCCTCACAATGGGGTTTGACTATGGAATGCTACAAGGGTCATTGTCGCGTTGTCGCATCGTCGCCCTTCCAAAAACAAGCAAAACGTGTCAAAATTAGCCAAAGCGCGACATTGGAGGGTGAGCATGGCAGCCACATAGAGCACCACTCACAGTGTACCTTACATTCGTCGTTTGGGTTGTTGTCTGTTATCGGCTGTGCTCCGTCTCTACGCCTTGCACATAATCGCAGAGCCTATGCAGCCTGTAACCATATTAACATCGACGTGTAATTCCATCGCTTCAGTTTAGAAATACTATATAAAAAACATCAACACGTATTCATGTACAACTTAATTTTGTAAAGTAGGAATGAACTGTTACATATTCTTTCAAGAGTTGCCAATGAGAAAAAAAAACATCATTCCGGGCCGCTTGGCATGACCTTCACCTCTCCTTTCTCATCCAGGATCAGTGCTCCGTCAGTCCAAGCGTAAGGCGTTTTATACATATTGTTCGGCTGTGCACAATAATGTTCTTCTTATTGTAGCCTAACTGTTTTTAGTTTTGATTTATTATATTGCAGAATAGTATCCCCAATCTCAATGTTAATGTCATCTCACCATGTCTACAGATTTACTGTCGCCCACGTGTCGCCGTCCACACGCGGCAATGACTAATTTAGCTTATTTTGCCCGTATATATATATATATCTATACTGGGAAACGTGTTTCAACTTTAATCTAGTCGCTAATAAAGACAATAAATTGATTCAGTGCAAATCATGTGAAAAGTGAAGGACCAGTAAGGCATATTTCATTCAAAATATGTTAGCACATTCTGCATGTTGATAACTCGTTGAGTATGTTTGTTGCGTCTCATTTGAAACAGTCATTGTCCTAATTTTATTTCCTAATTATGTATTTGGTGCTTCAAGTATATGTACCATATTTTTGCTCATGATAAAACATCATGTTGAATTTATTCATGCAAGTTATATTCAAAACAGGTGCATTATAGAATCATGAGCATCACTTGTATTACTTACTCAATATCACTATCAAGAAAACTGTTTCACATATCATTAACAAGTTGTATTAATTGGTGTTTTTTTATTTTTGAGGCAGTTTTTTCAGAACTGCAATCATCAGCATACTTCATTATATGGACTGATGTCATTGCATGCTACAAGGTATGAGTCAGTGAGTTTGGTTTGACGCCGCTTTTAGCAATATTCCAGCAATATCACGGCGGGGGACACCAGAAATGGGCTTCACGTATTGTACCTATGTCGGGATTCGAACCCGGGTCTGAATAAACAATTTCTCATTGTCATTGTCATTGTCATTGTCATTGTCATTGTCAGTTTAGACCTACATTGTAAATGTTGTGCACTAGACCATGGAGCCTGGTCAAGTCACTACAGGATTTACCCAAGCCTCTTAAAACTGGGGACAAATTTCTAATCTAAAAAATATCATCTTATTTCTCTAATCATACTATTAAAATTATGTTTTACGTACTTATCTACTCTCTGTGTATTTCCTAATCCAATTAAACAGTAATGTCCAATATTTTTTATTATATTTGCAGATAACAAATTGCTATAGACTAACAAGGCAACTGCTATATTATATTCTAACTCTTTACATGATAATGGGACTTACCAGACTCTTCACTGTATACTACTGAACACAATGAAGCATCAACGTCTTTTCATTTCGGAATTCAAGAGGCAAGCGGTAGCCTGTTGTCAGGTACTTTAAAGTATACTATTATGCATGTACTAATTCTTTATACTTTAAACATATAACATGTTTCTGCTTGAGCAATTCTTCCTGAAAATCCCCCAAATTTGTAACGCAAGTCTAGTAATATTGTGCTTGATGTAGTAAGTCCAATTAATAATAGTTACTATGACAACACTAAAACCCTGTTCGGACTAGTTGACCCATCATTTTTGGGCACAGACTACTCATGTAATTCAATATATGGTGACAATGTTGCACGAGGTTCTGTTGTGTGTATTTCAATAACTTGCACATTTATGAATTTTAACCTTAATGTAATCCTTGAATCCAGTGATGCTTTATTTTTACATTTCTTTAATAACCTACAATTGTTATGAAGCTGTCATTTTTTGTGTGGTCCCAGGAATAAAGTCACCAGTAATGCATTCAAAATTTGTATCTGATTTTGAGCATGACCAACATGGCAGATATTTTTAAAACGTTGTTTTCTTCCACTACTCAGACATGTAAGTTATTGTACAGTAAGTCGTCTGTAGTGTAAAAAACATGTCGATTCTTTTGTTTGCATATTTAGCTATTCCAGCACTGTTAGATGATATTTAATTGTTATAGAAGGTATTTGTTTCCATCTATAATGTCATTATGGTATACCAGTGTGTATGACAATTGTTTTGAAATTCATCAATAGGCTTTAATGACTTGTTGATAAATAAGGAATAGTGGAGTTTGAAAACGAGTATAACCATTTCGACGCATGCGTAGATTAATCCACTTAGGCTTGCGCACCATTAATCGAAAAGGGTGACAACGCGACAATACGACATGATTAAATACGCATTTTAACGTCCTTTTCACACATTTTTGACGGGGCGACAATGCGACAACGCGACCTTGAAAATATCACGTTGTCGAATTGTCGCGCTTTGGTAAGATGAAAAAAAGATATCCGTACTTTGGTTAATTTTGAAACTTTTAGCTTGTGTCTATTTTTGGAAGGGCGACAATGCGACAACGCGACAATGTCCCTTTTAGTATTCCATATTTGACACAACTTTCGATGCATACAGTTTCTTCCGGTCTGAACTGAGACATAATTAAATCGACCTTTGAATGGAGACGAGACTTATCTACATACATCAGCTTCCTCGTTGGTATATATAAATGCATCAGGAAATAAAAGCGGAACACCAGAGTCGATTGCACGATTCCGACTATATCATGAGCTGTTCTTTACATGTCTACCATAAAACGTTTTGAAAGCTTTACTGAGGACTTGATCAAATAGCTTCTGAGCAAGAGTCGTATGACGCTCTATGAAAATTTGATAATAAGAGCATGCTCGACTTTGTCTCAAAAGTTGTGAAATGTAAACACCAAAGGCTGGAGGTGCTGGAATATTGCATGAAGGGAAAGTTGACTATTGGAAAGGAGAAGTCATCAATCTTGTAATACAGTCGTTTCTGCTATCAACAAAATCTAAATCACCAAATGTTAAATGTTTTTCCCCCGCAATATTGTAGCTCTATGACGGAGACCTGTCGAGTCTGGGCCAGACAAACCAGTGACTGATATTATGAGCAACGATCCACGACGTCGGGGACTATGACACGCATTCATTTATATCCATGCGAGAGTCCTCAGTCCCTGCATCGTTCATAAAGTGTTTAATGTGTTTAATTCCATGAAGAATTGTGATAGTTGACGGACGTGTTTCAACTATTGCCATCCTTGTTCCCGCTATACGGATAGAATGTTCCAAGCACACCCGTCGAAAAAGGCGAGACCAATAGCGATCGGGTGATCTGTCTGGGAATTAGAAATCTGAAATTCTGATTAAAATAATTAAATCAGACATTTTACCATCTATTTATATACTGGCCAGCGACAAGTTATCGCCATTTTCCCCGCGTTATATCTGATATAATCCGTTTACTGAATCAATAACTATGAAACTATGAGCAAATGTGCTTATTTCCGTTGTGAAAAAGTTTCGATTTTTGTAATAACGCGACGAGACGGAATCAAAATATGCAGTGTGAATATGACTTTTCCGTCGACTAATTGTACCAGTTATCACCATCGTCAACATGTGCCACGAGATTTTTATCTGATATCAAATATATCAAATATTTTATTTATTAAAATTAATAAGAATTTCTTTTATCAAATCGTCATCTGCCAACAGGAGATCCTCGAATGCTTATCCACACACTTTGGGGGGGGTTGCTTGTATTAGTCCGGGATGATGCCGATTTATAGTTTAGTTCACGAATACCCCACTCAGACACAGCATACTGATTCCGAGACGTCCAGTTCTTTGTCTTTGTTTTCGCCCCTTAATGCCGTGCGCCAGACAGGGCCACGCCACGGATGAGCATGACCACTGTTCTATTTCAGTCCCATCTTACAACCAGCAGACGTTACTTGGTTGGACAGAGGAATGAGCATATGTGGAAACACGTCTTACCCTCATGCCAAACATCAGCTTCGAACAATATTCCAGTCCTATCACATCGTATTAGCTTAATGTGAGAGCAAAGGGAGATGTCACGAATCTTGTGAAACCCACGAGAGCGGGTATGGTGCTGACAAACCCCAAAAACAATAATCCGGGCGAACCTGGCATTCGAACCCACGATCATCGGACGTAGACATGCCCCAGGGACGCAACTCTGCACAACGAATTGCAACGGTGCCCTACATCACTCACGTCTTCACCATCATCACTCTTTCACAGGATTCAAAAAGTCTATCAGTCCCAGTACTTTCCCATCAAAAAACCCTTGAAGATCCGGGTAAGAATAGGTCTTCAGCAACCCATGCTTGCCTTCGACTCTGCTTGTCGAAAGAGGCGACTAACAGGATCGAGTGGTCAGGCTCAATGACTTGGTTGATGGATGTCATCGTATCCCATTTGCGTAGATCGATGTCATGAGGGAGTCCTTATGATAACACTGTCATGAGGAAGTCCTTATGATAACACTGTCATGATGGAGTTGAGAAGATGTTTTAAGTGTCTATATAACACGTAACCATGACCAGTCTCATTGTCTGTCAACAGGTAACTGAAATGTTTAACTCACCACCTCCTTTTTGTCTATGTTTTAAGTGTCTTGATAACACGTAACCATGACCAGTCTCATTGTCTGTCAACAGGTAACTGAAATGTTTAACTCACCACCTCTTTTTTGTCTATGTTTTAAGTGTCTCGAAAACACGTAACCATGACCAGTGTTATTGTTTAGCAACAGCTAACTGTAATGTTAAACTCATCATCTCTACTTTGACGATGTTTAAAGTGTCTTCATAACACGTAACCATGACCCGCAACCCATTCTTGCCGTAAAAGGCGACTATGCTTGTCGTAAGAGGCGACTAACGGGATTGGGTGATCAGGCTCGCTGACTTGGTTGAAGCATGTCATCGATCCCAATTGCGTTGATCGATACTCATGATGTAAATCACTGGATTATCTGGTCCAGACTAGATTATTTACAGACCGCCGTCATATATCTGGAATATTGCTGAGTGCGGCGTTAAACAACAAAGAAATATAAACACTTCCCCTTAGAGGTGACTTTTCTATTAAGAATATTTTATTCAGGGTTACTTTTGATTGTTCAAAGTGGGTGTTTATATGTGGTTCACTGCCTAATTATGCAATAACCTTTAGAAAATGTACACCGTGAAATTGTTTATGAGCCTAAAGGCCCAGATACGGCGGTTTTACCTCCACATACAAAGTTTTAATTACCCTCCCTGCCATTTCTCATCATGACACATTGCCTGATGACATCTTAATGGAGACGCCCGTTATGGTTATGTTCGCCAACACGACTGGTGACTCGAAATTAATAAATGCTGAAATATCACACAAGTGATCCGAACTTCTTGCTGTATTAAGTCTTAAAACTGGGAAATCTATTGATGTCATGTTTTCCTGTGAGTTCTGGCTATTCTGCAGCGAACTGATAGATTGATTGCGGATAACGGAAGTCACGTGATGCTATCTTTCCGCCCATGCGCCGTGGAAAGCGTCATCACAAAGTAAGTTTTCATGTCTGTGTTTGTCAGTGATATTAAACAGTATATTTGTTGAAAGTAATGTCAGAATACAAGGATAAAGGTATTGGGTAGATATTAAAAGTTGATAATTAGAAATTAGGTTGAGAAAGTAGTCAAGACGTTTCTCTCGGATGAAAGAATACAGGCCTACTCACGTCTAAAACATGTATTGATAAATTTTCAGCATATTCACGAATAGCGAAACGGGTAACTATAGAATGTGAAGTGCAGGGTTTTTTTCTCTTGAGCGCCAGGATCCTAACACCGTTGTGTTACGTGGGTGTTGTCACATGCGTTCATCCATCTGTCATGACGAGTTAACTTGACAGTGGTAGACATCTCGTAACACCGTCTCGAGGCTGCCTACTCCGGTTTCGTCTCCACCTAATTTCTCATTGGTCAATTTCACAAATAACATTATTGGGGCCAAGATAAGACAATCGATCATGATCCTTGGTTGGTGATCCTATGGCCTGCGTCACATGCGGATGTTTCCCGACATTAAATAAGCTGACACGCCATTATATATGCGAAATGCTATTTAAAGCCTCGCTAAACCAATATCAGTGATGCACTCACCCATACAGGAATATAGTGAACGTCTATACAAGGCATCATCCTCGACTATCCAGAGTATTATATCTACATTCCATCGTGACAAATATCCTGCATCCATTCATCAACTAATCACAGGATTCAACTAGCTCAAGAGTGTAATTTGATTGCTCCATGGCAGAAATCGGGCCATGGTATTTAATTGTAATTGAACGAAGACATAAT